>NC_133298.1:4957394-5257394 GCF_005239225.2 Populus alba | reverse complement strand
TTTCTGGGAGAGGAAGGCTGGAGTCTGAGTTGAGGCAAGACGAGAGGGATTTGTTGGATTTCGCATGGAGAATGCATGAGATTGATGAGAAGGCAAGATTGGTGGACAGGAGGATGGGCTCCATGGTGAACTTGGAACAAGCAATTAGAGTGTCGGAGATTGGACTGCTTTGTACACTAAATGAGAACAAAGGCAGGCCATGCATGGAGGAGGCGGTGGAGTTTCTGAACCTGGATGGACCGATTCCGGAGTTGCCACCAAATAGGCCTGTTGCTCTTTTTCCCTACAGCAGCGCCAATACTGGTCTCTGCACTGGCTATTCCTGCACTCTTTTCAAGTGAAAGCACTGAATTTTTAGTCTGCAAAATCAACACCATCAAATTTTGTAGACAAGCAAATCAGAGCAGAGATGTTTGGCTGTTTAATGATTCTATTCCAACATATACATTGAGTTCTTACATCCTTATGGCCATTACCGTCATTATGAAGCTGAATCCAACTTTCTACGCCTTTGCTTCTTAATCTAAGGCACAAAATTCACAGAATCTAAAATCACTTTGCAAAAAGAAACCGGTTGAGATGGATGTAATCACTAGTATGAGGATTCACTCCTAGGAATTATGCAGTAGGCAACCATCGGGCTTGACTAGAGGAGGTAGAGCCAGTATTTTCTAGAGTGTAGGATGTGCAAGCTGAACACCATGGGGAACAGAGTGTCTTCCCCAGGGTACTGTGTAGGAGCATTAAACAAAAACAGGCAGTAAGCTAATACCTGAACTCATGTTACTAAAACTGTTCAATTCGCTATCTGTCTCCGGTAGTTTTGCAAGCAAAGATTATGCTTGCAGAACACAAATACGAAGGATAAAATCTCCAAAACTTGGATCCATGCCCAAAGAAGATATCGGTACATCATCCACATCAAGTATTCTGGAACTACTACTAATGGTTCCTAACATCTTCCACTATATGATTAGTTAGTTATACAGTCTTGTGTTGGTTCACATCATTGAAAAGGCAGAAGAGAAAGGGAAACTTACAAAAGTAAATCTAAAAAAATCTAAAAAAAAATGCTTTCTTCAATGGCGAAACCTCAATTTAGCCTCCATATTGTAACTCTATATGAATTTAGTTCCTAATCTATATATCGATTCTCAATTAAGTCACCAAGTCAATATATTTTATTAATTAGGTCCAAAATGTTTCAATCATTTCTCAATTGGGTTCTTTTTCCATAGTAATAGTATGTTATTTAGTACTGACCCAATAATCATTTTATATAAAATTGGGCACAAAAAATGGATAAAAGATCCGAATTAGAAATCTTTTTGTCATTTAGGACCTAATTGAGAAACTATTCTGTCTTGCAACTTAACTAAACATTATATAATACATTAGGGGCTAATTGTAAGGTTTCCACTCAAATGTTCTAGCCTCGAGTCCAAACAGAGCTCAAGGCTTTCTCATATTCTTCTCTTCTCGCCTGCTGTCTACCTTTGCTGTTGTCTTTGTACAGTGGTTTCGAAACGTCTCCTTACAAGTTTACCAGAGCTGGACCTGAATTTCTCCGAGTCCCCGAGTCATCGTCGCCAAGTTGAGATTTTTTCGTGTACTCGGGTATTTCTCTCTCTTGTTCTCTTCTTTTCATTTCTTGAGTTAGAGATGTTCGTAGCTCTTTTTTTTTTTTTTTTGAGAAAAATTATTTTATTTTTGTCTGGCCTAAAATTCACTCTTTCTTTATCTTCCAAACTTGGTGTGGTCGTTTTTTTTCTTAACTTAAATTAATCCTTAAAACCCATTAATCTTAACTCTAAAAGTTCACTTTTTTACACTTAACTGCTCTCCAACTCTTTTTTTTTTTTTTTTATCCGGGGTCTGTTTATTTTCTTGTTTAGTTAATCTCTTTGATTGGTGCGGTGATACGATTAAGTATGTCATACAAAGTTTGGTGATTTTTGAAGTTGGAGTTTTGATTTGTTTTGTTATTGAATCATTTGTTGTAATAAAGTTTTATTTCAATTCTGTTGTCATGTGGCTTAGTTGCTAGTTCACATAGGTGAAAGTTGGATTTTTTTATTGAGAAAAGAGACTTTTGATTGTATTTGAGATGTGATTATGGTATTGGCTATGGCTGTTATGGACTTCTTTGATCATCTTCTCCAACCTGCACTCTTTCTTATTCACTGTCTGAACACTGGTAGGACTTGTTGATGATTGTTGGGTGGTGGTTTTCGAAGAACCTTAGTTTCCTCTGCTTGAACTTTTCAAGGATGAGTGAGTCTTTATTACTGGGTTTTGTTGGAATTTGGATCTTTTCATTTCTGTTTTTTTGGTGATGGTGGACAGAGGTCTTAATTTCGGAAGATTTTTAATATGCTTTATTGGTTTGATTTGAGAGTTTAGGTTTTGCGGTTGTGGGTTTATTATGGTTATTGAGGAAGAAAATAGGAGGAAAAAGGGATGCTTATCTGTGTATGAGTACTTTGGGACTTTTGAATGAGGCTTATGGCATTGTATACAGGCTGCTAGCTAGACATGCGAAATAAAAAACTGATATCCTGACATGTTGTTTGTGTAATTTGATTCATACACCTTGCTTCTATTTTCTTTTTAGTTTGATCATTGCTTTCCTTCAAAATAATTTGAAAAAAAATAATTTTTTAATCTAAACCTTGACATCTTGTTTCGTCAAAAGTTGTTGTCATTCAAAACAGCTTAGCAAGTTGACCTGCAGCGGTGTGTGGGTCATAGATCCAGTAAATACTAAATTCTATTATCTGTTATTTCTTGCAGTCAAGTGAAGAGAACAAAGAATGCTTTCTGTTCGACAGATAGCAGCAGCAAGTTGTAGTAGAATTAAAGAAAGATGCAGAATAAATGGAGTGAGCCAATTATTTCAATCATTTTCAACCAAAAAAGGGGAGGATGAATGGAATGATGCGTGGGAAACAGCATGGCTACCAGAGGATCTAACAGCTAAGAACAGAGCTCCATGGGAATTGGACGTGAATTTCTCTTCACCCACAGGGATAGAGGACGCTGAGACCAAAGCTTTTGTTGAAGAAATGAATGATAACTGGGATGAGCGGCGGAAAACCCAGCCACAACCACAGCCAAAGAATGATAATAATAAAAATGGAGGTGATTCGCTCTATAATTTGGACACTATGAAAAAAGATTACAGATTGAAGAAGCAAAGAATTCATGCTGGATTATGGACCAAGGAAATTGAGAAGCAGCAGGAGGAGGCTATGAATGCTACATCGGGAGATTCTTCTCCTGATGATATCGACAGATTGCTTGATAGCTGCTCCGAGTACGTCCCTTTCTTCCATCCATCCAATGCTATTTACAATTAGTTGTATAATTTAATTATTTCTGATCTAAAACTGAATTGGTTTGTGAGGCTAAACTACCAAATGACCATCACGATCACCAGATCAATACACTTGTGTAATTGTCTCTTAGAAATGATAGATAAATCTCATTCCAAGAGAAATTGGTGAGGCTGGTGGTTTAGTTAATAATCAAATTGACCTTTATAAAGGAACCTTCTTAACAATACCAAGCACCATATATTACACGTACAACAATAAAAGTTTGTTAAATATTTTAAGAAATTTCGCTTCTGATGATTTTTAAAGTTTGGTTTTAAGAATTCTTTGATTGTTGCTTTATAGAAACTAAAGCCTGTTGTTGACCAAATTACTACACATTTTATGCTAGTGATCAACATAATATTGTTTTGAAAGAAGATAAAAAACTGAAGTTTGCTGGTTTCTTTGCCAGGCATTCATAGTTTTTAGCCCATTCCAACTTGTATCCCAAATCCTACTCATTAAAGCTTCTTGATTAGTAACAAAGAGAAAAATCGTATGTGAGAACATGTTTTCTTTTCCTTGTGATTCTATTTTTTTTTGATAAATAATTAGTCTGCCTTCTTGTATGAACTTTATGCTTAAAGTTTCTAAACAGGATGCATTTCTTAATGCACTTTTTCTCTGATCTTCTCACTGTGCTATGCTCCATAATAAAATAGCTGTATCAATGGTGTTGTGAACACAAAAATGAAATTGATAATTAAAATACTTATATGACCATGAAGCAATAAGGCTACATTTCCTTCACATTGAAGAATCCAATACAGCTCCCGCTCCCTGATTGCTCCCACTCCCTGAAAGCCCTTTTGGATTTATATGGATTAAAAATTTGGGTACATTTGGTTTATGGTTTGTGCGATGCGATGTTTTCTTCTATCTTATTCTGATAGTCTCATGTCATAGGCCCTCTTCGGAGTGTAGAAAATTTGAAAATAAATTCGTTGTCTTTTTTAGCCCTATTGAATTCCTGGATCCTTTAAGCTTTGCTTTTTGTGGGGGATTACTGGCAAGTCGGAATATAACCCAGATGTTTATGTTAGATTATAGGTGAACTTGTCAATTCTAATAGAAATCTTATTGCAGAATTTTTGACACTGCCAATAATGACTTGGACAACTCAAAAATCCCAAGCTCCTCCGAGTTTAAAAATAAACCTGATGGTTGGGAAACAACAGCGAAGGCTCAAGATGGAAATATATGGGAAATGTCACAGAGGGAGGAAGATATTCTCCTCCAAGAATTTGATCGACGAATAGCATACAGCAAATTCCAGGCAAGTTGACGTCTTCGAAATCACTTTAAATTATGTCTTCTTTTGTTGAGCTAGTCTTAGCTATAAATCTCCTTTCCAGCTTAACTAACATTTTTTTCTGCAACTACTTGCAGATAGCTAGTTTTATCAAGACTCACATATTTAGCCGGAGGAGGCCTATTGATGGTTGGAAATACATGATAGAAGAACTAGGACCAAATGCCAAGAAAGGGAAGGGTAGTGTTACAAGAGTGCCGAGCCTATCTGATCCATCAACACAACCATTCAAAGAGGACAGGAAACTAATTACCCACAAAGGGAGGTAGTTTCAGTTCCTGACTCCGCCGGACTTGTTTGTTCCCAGCCATTGATGTTTCCCAGGGGAATAAGCACAAGTCAAACAGTGTTTCCCTTATCTTTTTAAAGAGTTTTCTCTCGAACTCCAGAGTTGTGGTTTATCAGTTTAGGGAGCATGCCTGCTTCTGAGATTCACATGTTCATCCATGAATGATTTTTTTTTTCCCGATCTCGTGTTCCATGGAATCCACTGCAACTTTTGAGCACTCGTCTGTTTTGTTTTTCAAGTTATCTTCACTCTAACCAGATCTTTACATTTACCTAGATTAGCTGTCCAGACTTTGAAGTGGTGTTACAAGTAACTCCAAGAGAGTGGAAATCATTCCAAATCGCTTTTCCCAATGTCTTCACCTCCAATTATAAACGTCGTTTTCGCAATGTTTTTGATGTGTCATATCAGCAGTTGCCTGAATACCCCGCCGGGAACGCCCACGAATTACTATTTTTCAAACTATAAATGTTATTGTTTCTTTTAAGAAACATATAAATTGCTCAGTCCCTTGTTACAACAACAATAACAACAATAATTTATCAATATATACAAAGGAAGATCGAACGAGATCATAAACTGTATCCATTAGCGCATGGATTTGCTGCAAATGGAGGCGGTGGTATCCATTCTTATAAAAAATCTTGGAGTTTCGGAACCGTGTCTGGCTGTTTGCAATAATTGAATTCAATTTCCGATTTACTATGCTAAAGATAAAAATTAATGTTAAAACTAGCTTCTCAAAATAACTATTTACATAATATAATATAAGAAATAAAATGAATTGAATTTTATCTCGAATTCATCTATTTATCAATTGAATTCTAATTTTACAGTAGAGAATTGATTTCGAAAAGCCTGTCAAGTCTTTTATCAAGAATCGATTGACATGGTGCTCTTATATTTATCATGATGTTTGCTTTTGAAACAACTTAGTTTTCCTGTTTGAGCAGATTAAGCATTCCCTTGGTTTCATCAATCGGATTTTCATTAGCTCTGAATTACTGTTCTAGAAAGTAGAAACAAATCATGGGATCTTCTTTTCCTGCCCCGGTGGCTGAATTAACCGAATCTGTCATAAGAACATCGATACATTAAAGGATACATTCTCAATCTTCCAGGAGTAGTGCCATTTTAAGCAGTATGTTGCAGACAACAGAGAAAGAGCGTGCGAGCTAGGAAAAAAGACAAGATAAACTAAGAAATGCATTGGCAATGATGCCATGAAGGTCAGGAGAGTTAAGGGCAACGTAACAGTAGACTAACTCTTCCATTTCATCCCAATCATGAACACCCACGTTCTGAATCATCTCTAATATCGATGCTCTCATGTCTGAGAATGGATCCTTAGAGAGCTTAACTGCACAGATAGTATCACCTGAGAAAGCAGCACAAACATCTTCAGGTAAACTAGCCGAAAGGCTAATCCTGTAAGAACTCTTCTTCCTTATAATTGCCTTCCTTCTGTGGTCTTCTCCAGCATCCATGGCTCCTACACTCTGGAATAATGACCAAATTAAGTACCATTCAGGACCTAAACCATGACCTGATACTCTCTCTATATATATATTTAGGAGTCATGTGATAGCTGGAGCGTGTAATGACTTTGATGAGTGCACGAAAGATGAACAATGGGTTTCCATGTGACCATTAATACCCAAAGAACATTAATGAAGAAGCAGCCCGTATGATCAATGCAGTCTTGCATATTCTGTGATATGCCAGGCGGGTGCCTGCCATGTGAGAATCCATGTCAATGGCAGTTAGAGCACTCTCGAGTTGATTCATTGTCTTGGTCCATACTGCATATTTCTTTTTTACATGAAAACACAAACCTAAAATCATTTACAACCAATTTCAATACTTAATTCGGAAGGAAGGTAATTTCAATAAACCCACAGGCTTTGCTGTTCTTGGTGCAGTAGTCTTGTCACTCTCAAATAGCAATGAAAGTACTTTTCAATGCTTTCATATGAAAAAGAACATGGGAGATATTTCTTCATAAATTTCTTAACTTCCCTGTACAATTAACGGAACCTAAATCCCCTGGAAAAAATATTGCAGATATATCTTAGATTACTAAGGAGTGAGTTTAATAGTAAAATTATGTTTTTATCTTGATTGATAAATAAGATAAACTAGTCTCGAGAAGTAAAATGGTTTTTTTATAAAGCTAATTGTTATTTTTTATAATTTTTTTAGAAGTAATATTGTTTTTTTTTTATTTTGTAATAAAATTAAAATTAGTGTATTAACCTTAAAAAGCTAAAAATTAAAGCTTTATAGGAATTTTATTTCTCGATGACTCCATTATAATTAGTTTTTTTTAACTTGTTTCAATGAGCTCAATGTTTATATTATTATCTGATATTTTATACTATAAATTTTGCAGATTAATCATGGTTATCTTAAATCAATTTAAATATGTTGATATTTTAATATTTATTTTAGAAAAATACTCTTCTAATATGTTATTAATTAAATATTTTAAAAGTATTTAGATTATCATGCATTGAACCTTTTACTTCCTAATGTTTTTATCATTTTCTTAATATTAAAGAATAAAGAAATAAAATTCAGCACGCTACACAGCACAGGTAAAGAAAAAAAAAAGTCGAATCTAATTAAAGTCCAAATTGTTCTTATAAACAAAACCCTAGTGGTAAGAAGAAAGGAGAGATGAACAGAAGGCTTTCACGTGCGGCTCAAAAGCAAACATCAAACTAAGACCGACCAATCACATCACGCATGGGCACCGATGCTTGCTGCACGTCTCCCTTCCTCTTCAAACTCCAAACACTTTATATATATATATATATATATATATTTCTTATTTGATTACCATCTTTATTCGTGTTTTACAATTGCTTTTTAAATAATTTTTTATGCTGAAATATATATCAATGATATTTTTTTATTTTTTAAAAATTATTTTTGATATCAGTACATCAAAACGATTCAAAAAATATAAACTGCATTTAATTTTAACCAAAAAAAAAAAAAATTTAAATTTTTTAAAAATATAAATTAAATCGCGTTCTCAAACACTACATAAGTATCAGTCTTGCTCTCTCCTACTTTGTCTCTTTGTCTCCCATATCGCAAGCCGACGTCCCTTCTTTTATTTCTTTATAAATTCCTGTGTTCATGGCCCCCTTCAATCATAGTTATAGCTCCTTCAACAAATTGAATGTTCATAAAAACATGGAATAAAAACAGCACATTGGCAGTACTATTCTTACAAACATTATACTTCATCTTTCATCTTTGGATTTTGCAAAGATATTGTAGTGTGCTTTATGCCATCTTTCATCCTTCTTCTTTTTTCGTATATGTATAATAAAATAGTAAAAATTAATATAAATTACATTTTATTTAACAGATTAAATTATTAAATTAAATAATTAATTTTTTAATATAATATCAGAGTTTTAATAATCAAATAATCATAAATTTTAATTTTATCATTTCCATTATATTTGATAAATTAAGTATATTTAAGTTTTGTGTACGAAGAACTTTCATTTAAAGAATACGTTATATAATAATATAAATTATATTTTAAACCTCACATAACAATTTTAAATTTGAAATTAAAATGATTATTTGTTACCGAAAGATAAATGATTTGATACTTTCGTGTCGTAAAGAAAATGAGCTCTATGGTTTCTTACAAGTATATGCTCAATCTTACACCTAGATAGGCTTGAAATGAAGGAATACGATGCATGTTCTACCATTGTACTCCAACAAGCCCCGACAACAGAAGAGCTAGTTCGATGGATCAATGAGCAGTGAGTGAGTCGGTGGATGAGTATTCTTTTGTGGCAGAGATACTCATCCTCTTTACAACTTTCGGCTGCAAAGATAAAAGTTTTGTGGGGGTCCATGCAATTTGATTTACTTGCTTATAAATATACTTTTTTTTTCATAATTATCACCACTTATTTCTCCTAAATCTAGTGCTCGATCCTCCTGTCCTAGCTTTATTCCTCAGCTTTCTTTGATCACCTCAGCATGTTTTTGCACATTCTTATAGTTTCTTTTTTGTGCACCAGAAGAATAATACAAATCATGAAATGGCTTTTTTGATAGATCATGCACTTGTGAATTTGAGTCTTATTATTTTTATTCTCTCTCTTTTTTTTAATTAAAATTAACTAATAATGTAAAATAGCAAGAATTAACTAACACCTGCAAGCCTAATATAATATAAATCGACCTAAACCTAGCTAGCAGCTTAAACGTTTAGATTATTATTATGGTTCTTGGACAAAAGAGAAGTAACAACAACATTAGTTAATGTTAGACACAATAATGCAAGGGACCACAACATTAAAATGAAAAAGCTAAAGCAAACAGCGAAAAAAAGGAAAAACAAGCAAGTGTTGTTAGGTGTAAGCAGGACAAACAAGCACAGGAAAAACAAGGAATTAAAGAAATATCATCAAAATACTAGCCAAGCAGTTGGCTTTTCATGGCATTTCTACCTCTTCTGAAAAAAAAAAAAGTCTAGATTTGATATTCTTTCCTATAAACAACAGGATGAGGAACTCATAAAGCATTGTGACATCTCTCTCATAAATGTATAAAACCCCACCTTCCACCAGTACCATTTTGTACCACCAAAATATATCTCGATTTAATTAGTATCATAACAAAAATTAACTATCAAATTATTCATATATAAAGAGCCTACATTAGGGTTTCTAGAAAAGCTATTAAACCTATCATTGTACATGACCTAACTCAAAGCTAAGATTATGAGATCGATGGGTTAGCTTGTGTCAACTTAAATAAATTAAAATGATTTTGCTTTATTTATTTTAAAAATTAAGGCTATATCATTTTAAAAATATCAAATTAAATTTAATTTAACCTGGATTTTTAAATCTGGTCGACTAAGCTATATTTAAGATTAATTAGGTGTTAGAATGATCTATTAAATCAAACTGAGTTTAATAACAATGATATAATAATATAAAAAATAAATTTAAAATCGATCAGATCTTAGAATGATCTATTAAACTAAACCGGTTTTAATAACATGCAATGCAACGGTACAATAATATAAAAAACAAACTCACAAACTTTTTTTTATATGTTATTTGGTATAAACAAACTCACATGCTTACCACCCAAGCAATAGCGCTCCCAAGATATAAAATGCATGTTGTGTGTAAAGCTTTGGCTGCACATAATAAGAAAGGCAAATGTTGATTAAATTAAGGGATAACCATATCGCATTGAGTATATAAAGAGAAGGCTTCGCCATAAATGAAGACAAGAGAATGAGGTTGCCTTTCTTAAATCACAGAGAACCACCACTTTCACAATTTCTTGTTCTTGTTCTTCTTCTTCTTTTTGTTGCTGCTGTTGGTGGTGGTTGTGGTTGTTTTGTTGCCGCCTTTCCCCTTCAATTGGCTGCTTCGAAATAGCCTCCACTACCGCCACCACAACGTTTTCCTTCAAAACTATCTTTTCCCTCCTCCCTTGCCACCACCACCACCACCCCCACTTCCCATTCTTTGTTATTTTTGTCTGGTTGGTGCCTCAAAATTTGATCATCCGTGTCTTTTTTAAATTTGAATATAATAAAAAGTTATTGAGAAAGAGAAAGAAATGAGAAAGGAAAGGAGATCAAGAAGGATTAATAGAATAGGAAGTTATGCAATATCATCATCAATGTCGATGAGAGATCATCGGAAACAACCTTGTATTACTTGCACAACGTTTAACATTCTTGCACCTATCTACAAACGCTTGAACGTTAACAATGATAAGAACCAGGATTCTCGTGAAAGTGATTACAGAGCCTATTGGCTTGTTAGAAACCAGAAGATTTTGGATTCTTTGTTGCGTGAAAGATCTTCCATTATTTGTCTTCAGGTTCCTCCCTCTCCCTCTCTGTATCTTCATGGTTTTTAATGATTATTTTGATTTGGTTGCTGATTGTTTCAAATGGGGTTTGATTGGTGTAGGAATTCTGGGTAGGAAATGAAGAGTTGGTCAACATGTATGAGAAGAGATTAGGTGATGCTGGCTATCTTAATTTCAAGCTTGCACGTACTAACAACAGGGGTGATGGTAGGTACCTTTCTTCTTCATCTCTCATATTATAGTTTTCTCTAGAATCCCTTTTGTTTATACATTTAAATCTTGATTTTGGTTTTGTTTTTTTAATCAACTCTGATATTTCATATCTTACCATATTCTTCGAAGATTGAAACCTTTATACAAGTTTTGGATGCCGTTGGACTTTTTGTAATCAAACATTATAGGCCATGTTCTAGAGATGGAGTTTGCCGATTTGATCTGCATTTGATGTTTCTGGTTTCATCATTTGTACAGTCACCATTGCCCAAGGTTTAATGTCTCCAATTTGGAAAAAATAGGGAAGAAAGCTTGCAAACTTGACTCATTCCTCTGTTTCCCGTTTTATTTTACTATCTTTAGAAGGATTCTCCCATGTTTTCAAAAATAGAAAATAAAAGGTTTTGAGTTTTGTTGAAGAAACAAACCGGGCCTAGATACGAATGGATTGCAGAAGAAACAATGAGCACAGTTTTCCTATGTCTACTCCAGTTTTTGTCGAATCCCTTTGAACATACCATGCCATTGTCTGATATCTCAGGGCTACTGATTGCCGTGCGCAAGGAGCATTTCAGAGTTATTGGCCATAGGGAATTGCTGTTCAATGATTGTGGAGATCGAGTTGCTCAGTTGTTACATGTTGAATTAGCTGCCCCTTATTCACCATCCCGGAACAATGACACCCGACAAGAAATTCTCATTGTCAACACCCACTTGTTATTTCCTCATGATTCAAGTTTGTCTCTTGTAAGATTGAATCAGGCAAGTACATTTTCCTCTTTTTTTTTTTTTTTAAAAAAAACTTATCTTCTTCACAAGTGTAACTTCTAGCAATCCTTGGTCTTGACCTGTGTTATATGATTGCAATATTAGGTCTACAAAATCCTGCAATATGTGGAATCTTATCAGAAAGAAAACAAGCTTAGCCCGACGCCTATTATGCTTTGCGGGTAATTAAGTCACACCTGTTAGATTCTTTGCCCTTCACAGAATTACACTCTTTTTATTCTACCCTTTACTTTATACTTTCTGCAGTGACTGGAATGGGAGCAAACGTGGGCATGTTTACAAGTTCCTCAGATCACTAGGCTTTGTATCATCATATGATAATGCTCATCAGTACACTGATGCAGATGCTCACAAGGTCCTTATTTTCATGTTTAAGCTAGTAATAATTTATTATGTTCTGTTAGAAATCATGTTGGTGGTTCATTTATTGTATAAGTTTCTCATTCCCTTCATCTTTTGAATGCAGTGGGTTAGCCATCTTAACCATCGCGGAAATATTTGTGGTGTGGATTTTATATGGCTTCTTAATCCCAATAGATACCGAAAGCTACTAAAAACAAGTTGGAGTGAAGCAGTATTTGGCATGTTCAAGGTCAGTTTTTTAATTTCTTTTGGAGCGAGTTGGCTTCCTAATGTCAGGGGAATGGATTTTTTTTTTTTAAGAATGGAATTTCTTCAGTTATGGCACTTGGAAGATTAAAAGGAGAAAACAATCCTTGAGTTTCTATCTCTGACGGTGAAATTTTCCATTTCAGTATCTAGTACGAAGAGCTTCCCTGACAGAAGAAGATGCCTTTGCCTTACTAAAGGCTGATAATGATAGTGATTGCATTACCTACTCAGGCTTCTGTGAAGCTCTTCGGCAGGTATGATAAGCGGAATCTATATCATTTTTGTTGTTGAGTAAAATGATTATACTCATTTCTTTGACAACTCAAACTGTTTCTTGATTCTGCAGCTTAACCTAACCGGGCATTGTTACGGACTCAACGACGAGGAAACAAAGGATTTGTGGGTGCAGGCAGACATTGATGGCAATGGTTCTCTTGATTATAAAGAATTTCAGGTAACCAACTAAAAAGTGAATGTTTGCATCATCTGTCATACTCTGATTTTCTGAACCTTTTTTTTGGCAATGCAAATGTCTTTTTAGCAAACTGTTCTAGTGCCAGGATCTGCAATCCAGGTTGCTTGAGCTCGAATTATAAGATTGTTTGCAACCCACAAATTAGTTGTATTTGTTTATGTTGTTATCCTGAACCTGATGAGTGGATTCCATGTATTTGGCAATCTTAAAGAAATAGGTGTGTAGATGCGACATGGCTTGCCATATCTTTCACCACAAATCTGTTTCAGAAAAGAAACCAATTCAGCATTAATACTTCTAGAATAATTTTATGAACTATGAAGTTCACTGTGTGGAATGTTGGAACTGCAGCAGCGAATTTGGAATCCTACAAGGTCAGAGCAGAAAGATGATGGAATCCTAGATGATGATCACAAGGGTGGAAAAGAGCAAACCATTGGTTTCAGTGTGGAGAATGCGGTGCTATTCCCTCCTGAGGTAGAAAAAGGAATGTGGCCTGAGAACTACTCTCTTTCCGATCATGCCCGACTCACGGTGGTGTTCTCGCCAATAAGAATGCCATGCTCACAATTGATATCATGACAGTCCTCAAATGAAAAACAGGCACATGATTTATAACACAAACAGGTTGTCAGAGGGGTGCTAAAACAGGCGCAAGAATTATCTAGTGAGAGGCTTCAAATTCTCTTTTAGACGGAGCAATAGCCGATTGATTCCTGCTCCAAATTTAACAGCCTTATATAGTGTTGAGAGTGTATCATGTTGCTGCAGATTCTCCAACGAACTTTCTCCATTTGAATGTTCAAGGACTCCTGTTGGACACTAATAGACCGAACTAGCTATGTCAATCTCCTCGTTGGACCCAGTTTCTGCTTCGTTTGCTTGCTCATTGACAATGAAATAGGAAGAAGGGGGAATAAATGAAAGAGAGCAGAGGCGGAAATTTACTCTTGTGGATACAACGAGGCAGGCATCACTTTCTGTAGATTTTGGTGAGGGCAACAGTACAACAGTGCTTCTAGCACTTGGACCACATTTAGGATGTAGACATGCAAGAATCTTCTTGTAATCGAGTTTTTTCCCTGCCTCTGTAGATCGTTTATACAAATAGTTGATCAAACCGTACAGAGATAAATCTCAGAATCTAATAAATCAACCAATCTATCTTTTTTACTTTATAATCCATGTCCCAAGCAACTATAGCTGAAACAGAGCTGGCTTCTTCAAACGTTTTTAAACAAGTGAAGACTCGATTTGGATTCATGGGCTAGCTTTGACTTGTCCTGAGGGCAGCCTGTGGAATGTCAGAAGTATGATGATCTTGCTACTGCCCCATCTGTCTAAGGTGTCTATGTCTGGCTTGAAAAGGTCGAAAAATGATGCCTTTTGCTTCATCTTTTAAAATGATGATGATCTTGTTGGTGCTCCATTTGTTTACGTCGCGACTGCACCATGAGGGTAGCCATGAACAAAAAGAAAACTCAAAGGGATCAGGGGAGCCCTGAGTTTAAAACACAGAACCCATTTACCACCCATGACCATCAAGAACCCGCCTGAGCCCTCACAATTCTTTTTAAATCCTGTGACCGCTCCATGAATCCATAATTTAATTACCCTTTGGAAAGGTTTATATAAAAAACAGAAGATTGAGTAGACGAGGCCTAATGCAGGCATGCCATTCCTTTTCTTCTTGTCTTTTCATTACCAGAAATTAAAAAAGAAAAAGAAGAAGAAAAAGCAGGGGCATGCAAAAGCTAACTTTTGAAATTCCACTAACAAAGCAACTTCTTTTCAAGAAACAGAGAAGGATATGCAGAACCCTAATCCAAAAGGCGATGGATTTTAACTACGAGATGATTCCACTAAACAAATGGGGGTGCCAATAGCAAAAAGAATTGCCTTTCATTCTTGTCTTGGATGAAAATTATGTTCTTTGTTATTGGTTGCGTGGGAATCTTAACTTATATTAATTTTTTGGATTACTTTAATTACATATTAGTTGTTGATTCAAGGGTTTTAGAGAGAGAAGCAACGGCAGGGTCCCCATCTATCTGCCCCAAATGCTGTCTTTTTCGAAAGCAGGCGGTCGTCTTTCAGGTCCTGGAACCAACGACAGCTCACTGGGAAAAAGGTTTGTTGAAGACGACAAAGTCTCGAGCAATCACACACAGCTCCACAGATTTATTGGGGTTCAAGCTTGATGCTTGATACAGTGCTGGGACGTGATGGGGATGAGAAAACAAGCATGCTGAAATCTAAGTTAAATCTAATTAAAACATAACTCAGTTTTTTTAAAACAAATCAAAATAATATTGTTTTTATTAAAAAAATTTAAAATAATATTATTTTAAATCAACTTGTGTCATGCCCGAAGAGGTTAGCCGAGTGCTGTTGACCAGGAAGGATGATGTTTCTTGGCACCTTCTTCTTCTTCTTCTTCTTCTTCTTCCTCCTCCTCCTCTTCCTTCTAAAAAATATCTCCTCTCTTTTCTATAATCACACACGTCAGACGGTTAGACCCCACTGTATATGCCTACGCCATCCATATCACGTGGCAACATCTCATTCGTTATCCAGCCCTCTTAATCTTAATTACGGCCCTCAGGCGCCTATCTTCTTACCTAATCTGGCCCTATCAGATCCTACACATTTTGTGTTGTATTTATGGTAATTAAGAAGAAGACCAAGGGTAAAAAATTAGGAAAATCTTATACGCCGTATATACGAGACGACTATACGAGGGTGTCGTGTTTTTTATTTATATTTTTTTCTCAATAAACTTGTTGCTGGGTCCTCTACTTTCTTTTTCACTTTGATTGCTAAAAAAGCTTCAACTTTCTCTGTAGTTTCATCTCCTTGAAATCTAAAATAATGGAACCTCTAAATTCCCTACCAAACTGAATCTTTATCTCTCTCTTTCACTTCTCTTTGTTAATTGGGCCCTTTGTTTCTCTGAAAACCATGGCGGTTTTGTCTTTGAACCTCAATTCACTCCCTTTAGGCTTTAGATTCAGACCATCAGATGAAGAACTAGTAGATTACTACTTAAGACTCAAAATCAATGGTGATGATGATGGAGTTAAAGTTATTCGTGAAATTGATGTCTGCAAATGGGAACCTTGGGACTTACCAGGTACTTTCATACTCTAAAATACAGAAACCCCCCCCCTTTTTAATCTTTTCATGTTTTTTGAATTCAATATTGAATTTTGAGCTGGGGATTTTGCTTGTTTTTGTGTTGTTGGTGTAGATTTGTCGATCATAAAGAACAAGGATCCAGAGTGGTTTTTTTTCTGTCCATTAGACAGGAAGTACCCAAATGGGTCGAGGCAGAATAGAGCAACAAATGCTGGGTATTGGAAGGCGACTGGTAAGGATAGGAAGATAAAGTCTGGAAATAATTTGATTGGAATGAAGAAGACTCTTGTTTTTTATACTGGACGCGCTCCTAAGGGAAAGAGGACTAATTGGGTCATGCATGAGTACCGTGCTACTGAAGAGGAGCTTGATGGAACTAAACCTGGCCAGGTAAAATAAGTTTTTGGTCACTGGTTTTATGCTTTTGCTGTGAAGTTTAGAGTTTTGATGCATTGATTGATTTGTCTCGTTTGCTGCTCAAATGTTTGTAGGCGTGACAGTCTGTTCTTGACCAATTTGGAAATAATGGTAGTTTTGGATGGGTTATTTATTTATTTATTATTATGATTACTCAATTTTTTAATTAGGTATTACTAGGTTTATGTTGGTAAAGCTGTTTAGTTCTCTTAGTTTTAGGTTATTTCATGCAATGTAGGTTGCATTTGGGTGCTTTGTTGTTTGTTTGATTGATTGGTCGCCTTTGCCACATCAAGAGATGCTGCCATGATTGATTGACTTTGTTTGGTGCTTGGCAGTGGCGCTTTATGTTTGCTCAGTTTACAAATGATGTCCATGATAAAAGATGTTTTAAAATCTTTTGTGCTTTCAGAGTTCCTTTGTCCTTTCTCGTTTGTTTAAGAAACAAGACGAGAGCATTGAAAGTCTGAACTGTGATGAAGCTGAAGCTACTGTTCCATCTCCGACCATGGTTCAATCGTCTCCAGAAGTTACACAATCTGATCAACCACTGATTGACGCATCTCCAGCAAATACAACTTCTGAGGTTGGAGTACCAGGGGAATTTCAAAGCAACAACTTTGGTGTCTGTGAAGGAGGAGGTCAATCTGTTGGTCTGGGAGCTTCTGAGGTGAGTTGGAGGTCAATTTTAATACATATGAACTTTTCTGTGTAAGAAAAATGCAATCGACTAATTAATTATTTTTGTTTGTTTATGCATTTTGTAGGGGGATATACCAGTACTGGAAGAAGCCCTAAATTGGTTTATTGACTCCCCGCCAGAGCCTCTAGATTACAAAATCTTTTCACCACTGCATGTGCAGGTCCAATCAGCAATGGGATCTTCCTCCATGATTTTATCCCGGCAACAATGAATTGAGCGCCAGTAATACAGGGCTGCAATTTAATAATGGTGCAAATGAAACGGATGCTGATACTTCTGATTTCCTTGATTCCTTACTTCAGCAGCCAGTTGAACTCTCATATGGGGAGTCTAGCATTCAGAACATTTCAACAATTCCACACGAGAGCCTCAAGAGTGTGGTCTTTGTTAAGGACTCTGGATCTTACAGCAGCTCAGGTGTTGATCCGGCACCACTTAGAGTGAGTGGAAACTACCACACTGCTTCTGCATGTTGCATGGTCTTACTTCTTTTTATTCCCATTTAAATTTCATTATGGTGTGTTATAAATAAATTTATTCCCTTTAGAAATTTAACCATACTCATTCCTTCTTATTACAGATTCAGCAAGAGTTTCAGGGCGCTGTCCTTCTTGAAGGGAATGTTGACCAGAAGCCTTCTTCAAGTCTGTTTTCTGTTAGTAATGCGCATCAGCAGCAGATCAACCCGGGTCTGTTACAAAATGAACCTCATGAACAGAAAAGTTTAGTGTCAATTTCTGCCACAGACCAGTTCAATAACCTTAACAAAGGAAGCAGCAATACAAATCAAGTTGGTGGTAGTGACATTGATTGGGATGGAATCAGGATCAGGCCTCGCAATCCACGACGAAATAAACAATGTGTCACTAACCTCAATATGCAAGGTGATGCATCGAGAAGATTTCTTCTGCAGAGTAAGCTCCAAGCTCATTTCAGCACAAAGTCTGGAGATTTGAGCTCTGAAGAAGTTGAATCTGAGTGTATTGTGACAAAGGTGAGAAGCCTGTTAAATGATGCTGCCTTATCTTTGCCTAAATGTGTATTTTGAGTATTATTGAATTACCATGTGCAGGAGGCCAAAGTTACAGAAATGGAAACTACTGTTTGTGGTGGTGATACTAATGGCATTGATGAACAGCTCAAACCTTCCCTTGTTGAAGTTAGTGAAAGCCTTATAGACACGAAGAATAGTTGTTCTATACTGAGCAAGGTTTCATCTATGTTCTCGAAGGCTTCTTGTGCTCGCAATTCCATCTGGCCAAATACCATGTTCAGGGTAGCTGTCTTCACGGTTTTGTTCGCAGTCGTGGTGAGCAGATGGAGACACTTTATTCTCAATACTGCATAGGGACCTCATCTCCGTGCAGTTTTCCCACTTTAGTTCATTGTTTTTTTGGGGGGTGGGATCGCAAATTAAGGTTATTGGATAGATTTTGTAGGTCACACTATTCATGTATATTATCTCAACTTAGCTGACTTAAAATATATATCAGACTGAATCCTACCTGTGTATAAATGACATTTTACTGGTTCGAGCCTTTTTGTATATCTTATTTGTAGAGACGCTTTATTTAATGACTATATGGACATCTCTTGGTGTTCGAATATTTATGGAATAACTGTCTAGATTGTTCAGTTCTCTTAATCCATTCCGACCATTTGCCAAACTCCAGAACTTGATGTTTTGCATAATCATTAGACAATGGTTGTGGAAATCACCTCCGCTGTACATTTGAAATTGTGTATTGTTTTGAAAAAAAAAAAAAATTTCTAAATAAAAAGCATTTTAAACTAGGGAAATAGAAGTACATGGCAGCCACGTAGGCAATTAGTGGAAAGCTAATTACTTGCTGGAGGCTACAACATGCATGGAAATTTCTTGGACAAGAAGCAAAATCTGGGATGCAACATGTAGATTACAAGTAGGAGTGTAGGACTTTTGTGGTAAGAACAGGGACAACATTGCTAGGTGAGGACGAGCGTTGCAACAAAATGATTTTATGGGGTGAGAGAGGCTCGAACTCTCGACCTCAGGATCACTCTTTAAGCTATGAGACCTACGCGCTAGCCAACTGCGCCACCACCCCACCTGTTGACTTCTTTGGGCACCATCCCATCAAATAGTGAAGCATTGTACGAAAGACTTATTGTGGATAGGTTGTCGTCGTTTGCGATTACTCCCAAAGATTTTTGGTTTGACTTGAATCCTCTCGTTGCTGTTCATAAATCTTGTCGAATGTAAAACTTGTTTCTTACTTTGGAAAATTGAGATACAATAGTGCTAGTTATTAAGATGGGACCTTTTCTGAATTTGATACTATGCCAAACCCTTCTTTCATTTCTTATCTGTCCTGACTCAACTCAGGCCACTTTTGATCCACAGAGCTATAGAGAACAGATTCTAAGCTTATCACAACAAGACAAAGACTGGTTAATAACCATTAGAAGACAAATCCATGAGAACCCAGAACTTAGATTTGAAGAATACAACACTAGTGCTCTTATCAGAAGTGAACTTGATAAACTTGGCATTTCTTATACATACCCAGTTGCCAAAACTGGGATTGTTGCTCAAATTGGCTCTGGTTCACCTCCGGTCGTAGCTCTTCGTGCTGACATGGATGCACTTCCCTTGCAAGTGATGTGCTTTTTTGGTTTTTTTTTATTTTATTTCTGGGTTTGAGGATTGGAACCTTTTGCTTTATTGATTGTTATTGTGCTTTGTTTTTGGTGTGCAGGAGCTTGTGGAGTGGGAGCATAAGAGTAAGGTAGATGGAAAAATGCATGGATGTGGTCATGATGCACATACTGCTATGCTTCTTGGTGCTGCTAAGTTGCTTAATGAAAGGAAACATAAGCTCAAGGTAAGTTAGTTTGTTTTTTCTTCGTGAAGGTCTGGTTTTTAGAGGAGTTCTTGTGTTTTTAATCCTTCTACTGGTGGTGATGATGCTTTCCTGGTAATGTCTGGTTTGGTGTGCTTTTTAATATAGTTGAAAGAACAACCAAGGTTGTAATTTGTTTGCATTAAGGAACATTATTCTCATGTCAGTGATGTCGGAAGCGGAATGGTTCTTGATTATTAATTATAATTATTCTTTTGCCTTCTTTGAGTGGTATTACAACAAGAAGTTATTGTGGAAAGATAAAATGGCTCATAATCCACTCATTCAGTGTTTGCAAGGCCATTGCAGCAATTGAGTAACTCCCTTTTATTCCATTCTAAAGGGAACTGTGAGACTTCTTTTCCAGCCAGCGGAGGAGGGAGGTGCTGGTGCATCACATATGATAAAAGAAGGTGCCCTCGGTGATGCTGAAGCCATATTTGGAATGCACATTGATTACACAAAACCCACTGGAACCATAGCATCCTTGCCTGGGCCAGTCTTGGCTGCTGTATCCTTCTTTCAAGTAAAAATAGAAGGCAAAGGTGGGCATGCTGCAGGACCCCATAATGCCGTGGATCCACTTCTTGCAGCATCATTTGCAATTTTAGCACTGCAGCAGCTCATCTCGAGAGAACTTGATCCCCTCCATAGTCAGGTATGCCCCTGTGATCCGTCTCTTCTAGTAGTGTTCATTTTACCTAGCATGATAATTCCCAATTCAGGAATCTAGATGATCCACTAAAAGAACAGAGAGTTCCTCTGTTAGCTCACCTTGAAATGTTCATGCATTTAATTCTCTGCCCTTCTCTTTCTCCTTTTTGGTCTATCTAACTCTATTAAAACAGTACTGACTTCAACAGGAAGTTCCTCAGCTATTATTTTCTTTTTCATTTTTGACATCCTACAGTTATTAGGAGAGAATGGTGAAGCAGGTATGTCTCAGAACTGATGTTTTGTTTTTGGCTGAAGGTTTTATCCATCACTTATGTCAGAGGGGGTACTGCCTTGAATGTAATTCCATCATATTTTGAATTTGGTGGCACTTTGAGGAGTCTTACCACTGAGGGCTTGCTTCAACTCCAGCAGAGGTTGCAAGAGGTAAGGAGCAGTAGTTAACCTTTCCACTTTCACTTTGGTGGAAGAAATCATACCAAGTGATCAATTGTTCATTTTTCATGCTCTCAATCCCGTAATGTTCCACGTTGCTGTATTTTCCTCTTTCAGTGAAATATGTATAAAACAGAATTAAATATTTTTCTTTCTCAAGCCTGCAAGTTAAATGTCAATAAATGCTGCTCCTAGTTTCATGCTTGGCTGTCCTTTATGAGTCTCAAGAGGGACTAGCAATTTTAGTTACCTGCTTAGTTTCCATTCTATGCATTGGGCCCCATTATCTTGGATTTATCATTCATATGCCATGCTACTAACTGCCAATTGAATGATAAAATCTGCTAAGTAGCTATTGGTAAGTGAATCATGCTCATACAATTGGAACTCCTTGTAGGTTGTTGAAGGCCAGGCAGCTGTACATAGATGTCGAGCGTACATAGACATAAACGTAGAAGGTTTTCCCTTCTATCCTGCTACTGTGAACGATGAGAAATTGAATTTGCACGTTGAGAGGGTCAGTGGACTTATTTTTGGCCCTGAGAATGTCAAGATGGGCGAGAAGGTGATGGCGGGGGAGGACTTCGCCTTCTATCAAGAAGTGATTCCTGGAGTCATGCTCAGCATTGGAATTAGGAATGAAAACGTGGGTTCATTTCACTCCCCACACTCACCGTATTTCTTTCTTGATGAGGATGTTCTTCCAATTGGGGCAGCATTGCACACTGCCCTGGCAGAGATTTATCTGAATGAGCATCAACACTCTGCTGCACAGGTAGAGAATGAGACACCATAATAGCATCGAAAATCATGAATAAGTGAATAGTGCTCCATGTTTTAAAGTCCCTATATGCAGTGACAGAATATGTAAACACCAGGGTAAAAAAACAGTAATTAAACTCTTGATTTTGGATCACCACCCAGTTTCTGGTTAAGGCACACACCTGTTCTGAAGCTGGTTAAACACGAGCAACCTGGATACAGTTCCTGCTGTTTTGGTCTGCATATTTCACAAAATGCCAAAAAGTAGCTTCAAAATGCCTATTCTGGTAATTGATAGTGTATTTACAATGGAATGTCCCAACCTGCATTCTCTTCCTTTTCAGCACAGGAGCTGAGGCCATGCAAGCTGAACACTGGTGAGCTTAATAAGAATCTTTTGGCTGGTGGAAATGTTCCACTTCTATGAGCTGTTGTTACCATTTCAAAGAATTAAAAATGCACAAATGATGCCTTTACTGCTCCGCGAAAGCAATGTGCATGAACCCAGCAATAATCATTATTCTCACAGGCAGACACAGAAACCTGCTGTAACATCCTCTAATCATACAAGGGGACGACGGTATGGAATGGTCACATGTAAGATAAGTGGAGATCCATATCATTGCAGTACAAGATACATCAAGTAGGGCAACATACAAATGAGCAACATTTGATTCCAAACACTAACGAAGATTTCATGGCATATAATATAACAAAGGATTGCTGCGGGCCTCCCTCCACTCCACAATCGTGCTCAGCATGTTGCTTGCATTCTTTGCATCTAGATGCCTATTATTTCTGATCACACATGGACTCCATTTTAGAGTTCCTAGAATGCAGACTCGATTTCTTCCCTAACCCCACCAAAACCAGTCAAAGACTCCATCATGATCTATCATCACACCTGTTGTCTTTTTTTTTTTTTTTTTGGCATCAAGTGAATGCCGCATGATTCTCAGAGGACGACTTGGTGCCCGTATTAAAAGAGAAATATATGATAAAACATGTTTGTAAAGCAGCCTTCATGTTCTCTACAAATCCATGAACATACAGAACGCTAATGACACAATTCCTGTTGCCTTGGCTTTGAAAGATTCTAACAGCAATATACCGTTTTCGAAGATCTTCATCTCATTAAAATTTACACAACAGAATTAAGTCATTCTAGACAGACAATCTGCACGCGCTTTCTCTCTCTCTCTCTCTCTCTCTCTCTCTATCTATCTATCTATCTATCTATATATATATAGTCGCCAACCATGTATCTTCTAGTCACTTCTTCTGTTAAAGGCGGGGTTTTTCTTACCAAACTTCACTCTTTCTTGCACACTTGTGATAGCGAGGAAAGAATCTGATCATAGAATGAGATCGAATAGCTGTTTGAAATAGAAATAAATTTAGACGAAGCAAAAGAATAATTATTCAATAATATATACAACCCTTAGATTTTTTTCTATTACTTTGAATAATAATCAAAGGAATCGAATCCAAAATCTTTCCTATTCACCTGCTTTAATCACTGACTAAGAATGCTATTGGACCAAGTGTTTATATATATATATATATATATATATATATTATATATATATATATATATATTGCTCTTATTTATTTATTCTATAGCAATTATGGAAAGCAAAATCATGTGAAATCAGGTACATGCAGCAAAAATAAAGAGTGGTTGAGTTTACGATTCCTTAAGCCAAGCAATAATCTAGATTCTTCTAACCACCCATCGTAGCAAGCAATATATAGCTGGGAAGAACACCATAATTAGAATCTTATAATTAATCATCCATTCCATTATGTTCATATAAAGTTCTAATTAAATGATCATATTTAATCTCTTTCTTTATTCTGGAAAAGGGGTGTAAATCAATCAAATCATAGCCTCATAAGCAGCCTATCATCCCTTTAAGCAAAAAACACTTGTCTGCCACGAAATCTCTACCTTTGTTGATAAAAAAGCATTAGAATAATGAAAAATGGCCAAACTAAATTCTCCTGTGGATGGCTCTTTTTGGCTCGACTTTCAAACTTTGCATCAGACTGATAATATTAGCTGTTTGTGCTCGAGTGTGGTGTCCCTTGCAAGTCAAAGAACCAAAATCCATTTTTACACATATTAGACGAAGTAAGTTTATGCATCCAATTTTTTTTAACCAAAATCCTAGCTGTCTTTGGTTTTGATAGTGGAGTGGTGAAAGATGTAAAAGAAATTATTTAATTTAAAATTTTAATATTTTAGATTAGATTTTAAAATATAATTTATATTATTTTTTAATATTTGTTAAGTATAAGTTTTTTGGGCTTGAAACTTTCATATATTTATATTTCTTATACTTATTTTTTTTTTATCAAATAAATAGAGATAATAAAATTCAAACCCGTGACCGTTAAATTATTAAAGTTCTGATACCATGTCAAATAACCAATCAATTTAAAAGTTTAACCTATTAAGTAATGTCTTAAAATATAATTTATATTATTTTATAATAAAAATACAAAATCAATCCCACTTCAATAAGAAGATTAATATATATATCGAGTAAAACATGCTTTATTTATCAAGCTTTGAGTATCTATATAGATTATTTTTATTATTCAACAAAAAAAAAATATTCAAAGCATGTGAATACATGCATGTGTATTGTGTTAATATTGAATAAATATGTATATGTTACAGTGGCTTCAAAAAAATATAAATATTTATATAATAAAAATATTAATTATAAAGATTGATTTATTCATCGTATCATATATCAGATTTGATATATATCAAATTATAATGCCATCCATGGTGGTGTTAAGTGCACCAAGCCGACAATGTCCATGTGACATGTAGCAATTTAATTAAGTGTGTAAACATCTTTACACGCAAAACTCATCCATCCCCACTTTATATGAGAATAGGGAAAAAAAGATTTATTTTGCTTAAACCCTAATGGGTTTAGAAAGTTCATCCTAATTAAATATAAATTCAAAATTTTCAATATCTAGCTACTAAGATACCACACAATTTCATTTTAAACAAAGAAAATTAAAATATTTTAAGAACACAATTTATATCCCGTTCCCAAACACACCCTTAACCAAGCAAATTTAACTACTAAGTACAGAACAATCTCGGAGTTAATAAATGCATATGGAAACAAATAGTCTATTAATTACGGCTAATTAATCACTTACATGATTAATGCGAAAACTAACTAGAAATTAAAGTGATGTGAGTTTCTTATATGAGATCCAAAATGGAACACGCAAGAAACTAGGTAGGAATCCATCCAGGTTGTGAAAGTCACCCAGCTGACTCATCCATCACAGCGGTCGGTGGTGTTGGAATATTTATGTATCAATATCCTTTTCAATGTCTAACTAGCTAGCTTAATTACTTCTCTTTTCCCATCTCTCCCTTGGCCTCACCAATTGATCACCTCCCCTTACTCTCTCTATAAATTTGCCAGCCCTACTTCACTGCTTTCCTCCCCCGCCCTTCTTCTACCTCTTGATTATTAGCCTTGCAGGTTCAAAAGAATTCTAAAGGAAATAATATTGTAGTGACGCTTTAGTCTCTTTGTCCATTTAGTGGCATTCCATGTGCCTTGGAATCACATTGCTATACTTTGTATTATTAATTAAACCCCATACCGCCCATTAATACATCGCTCACTGTCTCTCACACTCTCCTATACGTATATAAACTGTGATCCCTTGCTGGTCTTGATTATCCAGGCCTCTCTCTCCCGTCTTGTTGTTTAGTTCTTATATTAATTGGTTCATCACCTCATTCTCAGCTAGAAGTTTGCTTTAGTTGTTTGTGCAAATGGGGGAAGAAGCTAAGCAGGTAACTAATCATCAGATATATATATATATATATATATATATATATATATATATATATATATATTTTCGATCCATGCATGGTTTTTTGTGTTATTTTTGGTTTTTGAAAAGTTTTGGGGGCTTGAGTCTTGTTCATTAATGCGATCGATCGTGTTTGGTTATGAATTGATAGGAACAAGCCAAGGCAGAGGCTAAGCCAGAAGAGAAGAAGGAAGAAAATGTAGAGGAGAAGAAGGAGGAGAAACCAGCAGAGGAAGCAAAGAAGGAAGAACCAAAGCCACCATCTCCATTTGTCTTGTCTGTGGACTTGCATTGCGTGGGGTGTGCCAAGAAGATTGAGAGGTCCATCATGAAGATTAGAGGTCTCTATGTCTCTCAATTTAATCAGTAAAGGAGCAAAAAAAAAGAGAGAAGAAAACTAATATAATAAAGCTCGAAATTAATGAATTCTAACAAATTTTCATTAACTGCAGGTGTGGAAGGGGTTGTGATGGACATGGCACAAAACCAAGTGACTATAAAGGGGATAGTGGAACCTCAAGCTGTGTGTAATAAAATCATGAAGAAAACCAGAAGAAGAGCTAAAATTTTGTCCCCGTTGCCTGAAAATGAGGGTGAACCAATGCCCCAAGTTGTTGCTTCACAGGTGATCTAATAAATAATATTTGGCAGCATCTACTAAATAATAATCAATGCTTAATTTGTTAGACATTGTTGTTGATTATGGAAGGTTAAAACTATGTTATTTTTGTTGATAATTCCAGGTTAGTGGATTAACAACGGTGGAGCTTGATATAAACATGCACTGTGATGCCTGTGCTGAGCAACTTAAGAAAATGATTCTCAAAATGAGAGGTAATTAAGGAATTAACTTGAGTGTGACTGACCAACCTTGTGTGAGAAGATGACAAGGGGATCCCATACATTTGGGCTACTGGGTGCCCACCCCAGATGTTTCCACATCTGCTAAAGGTGGGGTCTTTCTGGCGTAGGACGGCGGCTGTTTAGACGGAGAATCTTGGGACCTCGCCCACCGCCAAACCCATGCCCTGCGCTCTAACTGCGTGCTAAGAGGAGCTGATTGTCTAAAGATGTTTCCTAGTGTAGTCCAACGCACTGTTTTCACTTTAGAAAAACCGAGAAAACAAACAAATAAAAAAGAGAAAAACTGCACAGAATTTGACTTATTAGAAGTCGACAGTGAACATGGTTCGCATGCTAATTTTTTCTCCTTTTGTTTTGAATAGGATAGATTTTGGCATGAACAGATTCAGGTCCTCTCAGGATCGAATTGAGGATTAATCTGTTCATGTTCGATATAAAAAAAATGTGATTTTTTCCTTAATTAGAAGTGTTTTGTTTGATTACAGGAGTGCAAACAGCGGTGACAGACTTGAGCACAAGCAAAGTCACAGTGACTGGGACAATGGAAGCAAACAAACTAGTGGATTATGTTTACAAACGCACCAAAAAGCAAGCCAAGATAGTCCCACAGCCTGAGCCAGAGCCAGAGCCAGAACCAGCAAAGGTAGAAGAGAAACCAGCAGAAGAAGCAAAACCAGCTGAAGAGAAAAAGGAAGAACAGAAAGAAGAGGAAAAACCAGCAGAAGAAGATAAAAAGGAAGGAGGTGGTGACAACCCTGAAAAAAATGAGAAGAAAGAAGATGAAGGGCACAAGGAAGTAGCAGAGAATATTGACATCATCAACATTGATGAGGAACACATGAAGAGGATGATGCATTATTATGATCAACCACTTTACGTGATTGAGAGAATCCCACCTCCTCAGCTCTTCAGTGATGAGAATCCCAATGCATGTTGCATCTCATGATCTTGTAATCATATCAATCAGTTTCCATATAAACTGTTTATAGCAAGCAGCACATTTACACCACCATTGCTCATGGTGAGATAGAATTTAGAGGGAAGTTGATGAGATGGTGTTGATATAATTGAGTCCGCTGTGGGGAAGATAAACATGGGATCTCCTGCTGTATTTTGTGTACCATATTAAATGAAGTATGCAACGCATGGTCATTCCATCTCCATGACAAGAATAAGCTTCTGCTAAATTATCAACTTTTTCTATTATCTCCAGGTGTGTTTTGCTTGAAGGATGATATATTAATCTTTTGGACTGGACAACCTTAGAACTACATAATGATCTCTTCAAGATATAAAGTAGCTAAATTTAAGGTGGATATATTTTTTTGTTTTGGAAGTTAATTAAAATTCAAACCAATTAACATTAGAATATTCTTTTCAGAACTCATGAGTTGGCTACACAATACATTCTACATGTAAGCTTTTTAATTAATTTTATAATTTAAAGAATATAATTATATATTTTTACTAGCTAAAAAGTCTTAATTTTCACCTAATTTAGACTTGCCGATCATCATGAGTTGGCAAAATTAAACAAAAAAAATGCTTCATGGATCATTCAAATATAAGTTAATTTGGAAGTATTAAATTGTTAGTAGCTAGTTCACGAGTTATTTTTTATTTATTAAAACCTTTAAAAAATTATTAGATAAATAATAGAAATTTTTTTTAAATGAAATAACATAGTTTGGTGTGTGTGTGTGTATATTGCAGTTTTTAAAGGCAACATTTAAAAAGATTGTAATTATAAAACACTACATTTAAAATATTATGTTTATGAACCATGATATATATCAAATCTCAAACTAACTCTCAATACTAACCCTAAACAATACTATAATTCTAACCTTGATATCTTTAGATTTCATGTTTTTCACTCATAACTTATCAATAGAAATCAATATTATTACCCTTATTCCATCTTGATCTCCTAGGTAATTAAGAGAGAGGACCAGGGTGGGTTTTAAAGCTAAAGGAAAAAGGAACTCTTATATATATATAGACAACATATCATATATATCTGCTTATCCAAAACAGCAGCAGCCATCTTATATAATAAAGTTTTGATGTTCTTCTTCATCACGAAATCTATATATCAACTTCTTATTCACAAAAAGAAAAGTCACAGTAAAAGTTCCTTTTTTTAACCTAAAGAAATGTTAAAAGTTGGCAGTATATAGACTAACAAAGTATATATGTTTGTGGATGCCACATGTTAGAAGATAATCATAATAGAAATATTTGATGTTTGAGATTCCTTACTGAAAATCCAGATCAGGTGGGGCTAGCTAGCTAGGGTTTTCAAATCCAGTGGTGGGGCTAGCTAGGGTTTTCACATGCTAGCTCGGTAGGTCGACCTCATGATCAGGCACTGTACATGAGATCTGATGACTCATCTTGTATAAGATAGGATCATAATAAACACCAACGGGACACAAACTAACGTGGCATAGGATGGCGGTGGTGATAACATGTCTTTTTGTTTCTATACACAAAAGTCGTCAGAGCATGCCCCTCATGCCCATGCCCAAATCCTCAGTTCCTTTTTGAAAAGTAGATGCTTGCCGATGTCACATGATGATTTTATATAAATTTATTAGAGTATTTATTAATAAAGTTTAGAGTTTGGAATTAATTTTTTTTTTTATGCTTTTAGTTTTGAGCCTTCTCGTTATTTATATGATGACGATTAAAAACTTATATAATTATTAATTTTAAAATTTATAAAATTAATAAAATATATATAAACTGATACAAATATTTACATTCATTAAAAAAAAAATTGCTAGAGATCATTGGTATTGTGATTAATTTTCAATATTTGAAAACATAAAGCTTGTTTGATTTATGATCACAAACTTGTTGACAGTGTGCCAGCTAGCTTGGTATCTATTGTGATTCGTAACAGTTTGAAAAAAAAAAAAAAAAAAAAGGTGTAAGAACAGTTGTGATGTAGATTTAGTGGAATTTGAGACCACAAAATTGAATGCAAGATAGTTGAAGCAAAACGCAATCAACCACATAAACAAACCGAAGCCTAGGTAGGTCACCATGAGAGGTCGAAACTGCTTGCATGCTGCATGTACTGTACTGTTGTCGGTCAAAAAGTTAGACATAATTAAAGGCTATCATGAGAGGATAAGAAAATAGCTTGTATGAAGTCTCTAACCACAACTTTTTTTTTTTTGTTTTTTTTTTTATTAGCATGTTATGGCATACTTCACGTCAAGAAAAAGCATGTCATGTGGCATAATTAGTAATGCATTTGTGTGTGGATTCTAATATTAAATTTAAATTTGTTTTGTTTTGTATTTTAAAAATATATTTTTTAAAAAAAATTAAATATTTTTATCTCTTTTTTTATTAATTTTTTTGATATTTTCATATCATTTTAATATGTTAATGTCAAAAATAATATTTTAAAAATAAAAAAATTATTTTGATGTATTTTAAAATAAAAAACACTTCAAAAACAACAATTATCACACTTCCAAACATCCCTTTAATAATAACTAACACTTGCAAACATCCATTTAATCAATGATTAGGATTGAGCTTAATTATCGAATAAAGTACCCAAATATAAGCTTCACTTGTTAATTAAGAATATTAAACCTAGTATCTATATATGATTTAAAACACAAATGAAATATATATGATGTTGTAAATTCTATGTTGTTCTTGATAAAATTGGAAAATTACAGCCTCAGCTAGCTTCTTCCTCCCCATTTCTAGATTTTTTAGGTTTTACACTCTCTTAATGAGCCAGTAAGCAGTAACAATTAAAGAGGAGAGTGTGGACATGTATCCCATTTATTACACAGAAACACCTAGTAATTCTTCTATTACAATATATCCACTCTATGATATCCATATATAACGTGATATACAAGATATCCAATGTCACTGAAGCCATTGATTTTCCACAGAAAAATATATCCACTAGTCTACATTCATAAATACATCTTACTGCCATGAATTTTGAAGATAGTATGTGTTAAAGAACTATTTTAACCAAAAAGCTTATAAGGTTTTAATATATGATTTATATTATTTTCTAACACACCTCCTCAAGTGAAAATCTTTTAGGCTTGAAACTTACATATATCTACATTACCTTATGCTTAATTTTTATTAAATAAATAGAAATGATGATATTCGAACTCGTGACTACTTGATCATCAAGGCTCTGATATCATATCAATGAACTATCTCTTTTAAAAAACTTAAATTATTAAATAAGATTCTAGAATATAATTTGTATTATTTGTTGTCGAATTCAAAGCTTTCAATTGCAATGACATATATAAAGGAAGAACAAGTACAATTGTATATATTAGCCAAAACAAGATCTGGACTCTGCATGTTACTAATTTGCTGATGACATTGACTTGTTCTAGAGAGGAAGGCAATCCATGTTCTGATAATGGCGCCGATCGACAGAGATTCAACAGGAAGAAGACAGTGAGTTAAAGTTAGCAGAAGAAGCAAAGAGTGCATGCATGTGCATGGTGGCATCGCCGAAAACAACATGTATAAAATGATGATGCTTTTTCCTTTAAGCATAATTACAAGCTGCATGATCAAATTAAGAAACAAAAAACATACTGGTGATCTCAATCAAGATCTTGTTATTCTCAAAGGCAATTAATACTTGCTTCTGTGGCAAGGAAATTAAACAGCTCACATGGGAGCCAAAACTTGGGGACAGTTTCAACTTCCATGCATGTACGTATGCGTCATCTTCCATGGAGAAAGAGACGCAATAATACACCTTTTGGTTTAACAAACATAATTGCTGACACATCCTCACCCTTATCCATGTCACACAGCCTTCCAAGTCAAGAATTTCCCCCTCTGTTGTCCTACCATGCATCTCTTTAACTTAGTAATAAGCCTTTTATTCCAACTAAACTGATCATCAAGCCGCCATGAACAGTGCCAAAACAATAAACAACTGAGTTCAAGAAAATGTCGAGAGAAAGAGGAATAGAAAGAGTAAAAAAGGATCAGAGGCCACTTTAATTGCTCCTTTTTTTTCTTCTCCACCAAGGGAGTCCATGAATGTAAGCCAATTAGAGATTTACCCAAAATCCTATATATATATATATACATAGCTTGAAACCATTGATCTTCCATGTCTAGCTAGCTAGCTCAGAAGAAACAAGTAGAGCTGGATTTAGTTCTTGGGTGTTAATTAAATTGTACATAAGGTTGTTCTCCAAATGGCAAGCATGCAACTTGTTCTAGCTTCCAGCTGCAAGAATGTTGAGGCGCAGCACGTGGAGATGATGGTCCCTCTTTACTCCCATGGATGCGAGAAGAAGGTGAAGAAGACCTTATCGCATCTCAAAGGTAACTGATCAAGACTTGTTAATTATAGCAAATTAAGATGACATAATTTTATTTTTTTTCAGGAATGGTCCTTATAACTTACATTTTAATTGATTAATTAGCAATAATGATTTCACCATAATTGATGAAAAACGATAATTCACCGAAAGAAACAAGATCACAAATGATGCATGGGATATTCGGCTTTGGCTGTAGGCTTAATTTGGAGACGTTGAGAAGGAACTGGATAATGGACCTACTAATTATCTATGGGCTGATGGAATTTGCATCCAATTATGTGCTCCAGCTGGTCCAATATGCACTCAATCGAGAAACTAGCTTGGTCACAAGAGTATTAATTAACCTCATTATTGCCTGTGGGCTTCCACTTCCTCTCTCTTTTTTTCTTATAATGATTGTCTTTGCAATAAATTCTCTTAAACATATGTTCATATGTAAATTCAAGAACCACAACTGAGTGTTAGATTCATCGTAGTGGAATAAGAGTGCCCTTCTCATGAATCTATTGGAGGAAATTATAGGGTTGTATATGTTCATATTTTCACCGTTTTAATTTTTTATATCCCGATACAGTAATTTAGATAGTTTTATGATAAAGGGTTAGTTAAATTAGACCCACTTTCGATTTCAAGATGATTATGAGAAAACTTCTGTAACTTTGTGTTAATTATTTTCTATGGAAATGGCAGGAATTTACTCCGTAAATGTAGATTATTATCAGCAAAAGGTGACGGTATGGGGAATATGCAACAAACATGATGTATTGGCAACCATGAAGAGCAAAAGAAAGGACGCTCGCTTTTGGAATCCCCAAGACAGCACTCAAATGGAAGAAGAAGAATCACAACCACCACCATCGCCGCCGCCGCCGCCGCCAAGAGACTCCAGTACTACTCCTTCTTTGACTCTAATGAAGGCTCGTTCCCTAACTCGTTCCTTAAGTTGGAAAGTATGGAAAAAGGTCTTCACGAGAACCTATTCCTTCTAAAGAAATTAAACATGCATTAATTGTGGTTGTAGCTAAAAGAACTCATAAGGAGTGTAAAATATATTTGACAACCCAGCTAGCTAGCTCGCTGGCTGGCTATTGTCTCATCTTTTGTAAATAAATTTGCTAGCCATGCTCAGGCATCCCGGCCCTTTGGGCTTTGTAATTCTTGCAAGAAATTGACGGTGGTGTCTTGCTTTTCTCCATCTCTTTGTTTGGTGAGAAGTTGCAGGTCGTTTTCATGGCTGTCTCATGTGTTCTTTGAATTTAGACTTGTAATAAATCATTCATTGACCATTTTGAGGGAAACAAATTACTACATGTTAGGTCACGCACCAATCTTAGGTGATTCGAGTCGTGGCGTGTTGCTGCATGCGCCCTGACTTTGTAGGACTGCTTCGCCCTTCAATATATATATATTTATTGATGCCGAACAAATTGATGTAACTATTTCCCAACAAAATAAGAAAAATAAAAGGAAAAATAATTCCATACATTTGATTTTTTTTATAATATAACTTATAGCCTAACACACTTCAAATGAATGAAGCGTGTGTGATTAATATTGTGGAAACTTTTATGATTATGATTTCAAAAAATAAATTTAAATCATAGTTTTTATTAATTTAATAAAGATTTAAATAGATTTTTAAGTAAAATTCATGTAAAATTATAATTTCGTATTGATTAATTAAATATTTTTAAATCTCTAATTAAAACAAATTAAATATATACATCATCACACGTAGGATGAGAAAAACTACCGTAATTAAAAGAGAGATTTTCGGGGGGGAGATGAAGGAGTAAATTAAGGCCTCTTTGCCGCTTAAAAAAAAAAGAGTAACGAAAACCAAAAGCTCCTTTTTATAATGCACATAAAATAATCTTTTTTTGACCACATATATAAATAGTTGGTTGATAATCATAGTACGTACTGCTTTTAATATAAAGTTTGGAAATGATTTTTATATTGTTAGTTAGATAACGTCGCATTTGCTATCCTGGTGTGACTCGCAAGAGTTAGAGAGTTGTTGCCAAACCGGGTCCTGAAAGGTGCCAAAGCAGCCACACAAAACTCAGTCTTGGAAGCCATCGCAGGTCCACCCACGTTGCTCCATTGTTTTCAGTCATGTCATCTGAAAAGGGTACTCGAAAACGTTATATTCCCCATTGTAGCCATCGCCGTCTTATCTTCATTCTACTCCGGTGGCCTTTAGGGTAAGTAACGGCTACAATAGGGGCCGGTTAAAATTAAACCCTTTTCCATATATCGAGTTTCAAACAAATTATTATTTATTTGCATCAAAGACGATTTTTTTTTTTATTTCTTTACCTTCCCTGTGGTTTGAATTGTGAGTCATAAGGTAGAGAATCAACCAAGCTCACGCATGGAAATCTTAAGGAATTAAGCTAAGGTTAGTTTCAACACATGAAAATGAATTCCGAAATACCACTTGATTAATTAAAATAATTAAAAAAAGAAGAAGTGTTAGATCTTATACAACAAGTGTCATGTTTTTTTTTTTCATTTATTTTTTAAGAATAAAATAAAGAAAAGATGATATAATTTGATTAAAAAGAAAGAAGGCATTGAGAAAAAAAAAACAATTAAATTGAGGATGCGCAATATTGGTCAATTGGACATGTGATATTACAAGGACTAATTATTTTGTTTTAATACAATATAGGGATTGACTTAAAATTTAGCCAAAAATCCTATCTAAAATCACACAGAGATTGCAATGAAAAACATGTGATTTTTAAAAAAAAAATAATGAGTTTAAGAAAACATGTGTCATGACTTTATATAGGATAAAACGCACTATCATATATAAAAATATAAATATGTTAATAATTACGAGTTACTATAAGCAAGATTCGGATTGTTAACTTGATGAATAAGTGATAACTTACTTATTGTTAATGCAATCTACTCGATCCGAATATGACTTCTTTTAAACATGTAAATTGTTTTACAAATATATTAATATTGTATGTGAGAGGGAGAGAGGGAGGTGAAGATATCCCACCGCCTTTTGGTTTATAAATTTGGCTTCATGTTGCCCACTTTCTTCAAGTCTTCAACAACTCGACTATCCAAGGCTTAGAAGCTTTATATTTCTACATATTTACTTACAAGAACAGCAACATTTCACAACAGCAAAACCTATAGCTACCTACTCTGGCAAGAATTGATTAGCACGTATATGCAGTGCTCGCAGATTCAGGATAGAGAGAGACAGACAGGAACTGAAGATGATAACGGTGGCAATCATGGCGGAGCTACTGGAAGAATATGCGGTGGCTCTGGCAAGAATTACAGAGAGATTGATGCCACCAAGACGCATCATTAATGGTTTTCGACGTCTCAGGAATTCCCGTTTGCCTTCTTCTTCGGCTGCCACTCATGATCAAGACCCCTGTTCTTTCATTGTTTATTTCTGATTCATGCCTGCCTATCTCTCCTGGTCTTCTTCGTTTGTTCCTGTTCTGAGTTTAATTATTAATTTTTTTTTTTTTGTGAAAAGTATATGATTTCATTAAACGCCGTAGCTTGCCGGCATGAAAAATTACAAAGCCTGCCGCATATCAATTTTGCAAGAACTACCAAACTAAGCAAAGTCCATACGAAGAGGACAAAACATTAGATATAGCCTAAGAAAGCAACATTATAATCTACTTAAGATAACCATTACTGCAAAATCCAGGGGAAGCTCTCCAATTCATATTTCTAGTGAATCTGGTTCTATGTAGAGAAGCATATTTAACAGTCTTATAGATATAATCTAAGAGATGAATCAAAACCAAGCAATGAAATCACTTGATCTGCGCATTCCCTGCTTAGCCATACAATCTGCCAGACTATTGCTCTCACGGTACACATGAAAAAAAGTAATTGAGCCAAACAATCTAGTTAATTTCTGAACTGTGGAAAAAGGTTCTCTATGCCTTCATGGTCTGTTGTGAGAATTATGCATCCAGTTTATTACATTTGCAGAATCAGATTCAATAATAATGTGTTAGATCTTATACAACAAGTGTCATGTTTTTTTTTTCATTTATTTTTTAAGAATAGAATAAAGAAAAGATGATAAAATTTGATTAAAAAGAAAGAAGGCATTGAGAAAAAAAAAAACAATTAAATTGAGGATGCGCAATATTGGTCAATTGGACATATGTGATATTACAAGGACTCATTATTTTGTTTTAATACAATATAGGGATTGACTTAAAATTTAGACAAAAATCCTATCTAAAATCACACAGAGATTTCAATGAAAAACATGTGATTTTTTTTATATATATATAATAATGAATTTAAGAAAACATGTGTCATGACTTTATATAGGATAAAACGCACAATCATATATAAAAATATAAATATGTTAATAATTACGAGTTGCTATAAGCAAGATTCGGATTGTTAACTTGATGAATAAGTGATAACTTACTTATTGTTAATGCAATCTACTCGATTCGAATATGACTTTCTTTTAAACATGTAAATTGTTTTATAAATATATTAATATTGTATGTGAGAGAGAGAGGGAGAAAGAGTTGGAGGTCATGATATCCCACTGCCTTTTGGTCTATAAACTAGTTAGATGACCCGCGCGATGCCGCAGGTCAATTTTGTTTCTATATAAAAAAAATAAAAAAAGTTAAGATCTAAAAATATTAGATCTTTTTGTAAAACTATACTCAAGAGTCTTGGGTTTCACTACAACGTCTAACTTAAGAGTAATATTTATAATATTAATAATAATATTAAACTTACATGATCCAAGTTTAAGTGGGTTTGATTGCAATAGCAAACTCAATAGCCTTGGATGTGGGTTTGGCTACAAGGTCATATCATAAAAATATGATAATTAAATAAATTAAGTAAAAAGAAAAAAACATAGAAAAAAAACCAACATGAAAAAAATAACTAATGAAGAAAATAAAAAAATCTAAATTAATTGGGTTAACCCTTCAAACCAGGTTAACCCGTCAGACATTGAATTCGTGTCATGAAAGTTTGATAACTAAATAGAAAAAAAAATAACGGGTTAACCCATAATTAACTATTCTAACTTGTTAAACCCGAGATCCGTGTCATGAAAGTTTGATAACTAAATAAAAAAAAAATTAACATTAACAAATTAAAATAAATGAAAACAATTAATTAAAAAGAAGAAAACAAACAAACAAAAGGCATTAGTTTTCACTATGGACTGCACTTTGGAGTCCACAATCAATGGCATAAAAAAGGCAACAAAGCAAAAAAGAAAAAAACTAACTGGGTTAAAAAAAAAACATACAGGAAGAAAAAAAACTAATGAAGAAAAACAAAACAAAAATCTAAATTAACTGGGTAACCTGTCAAATCTGAGATCCGTATCATGAAAGTCTAATAACTAAATAGAAAGAATTTTAATATCAACAAACTAAATTTAAAAAAAAAATTAGTTAAAAAGAGAAAAACAAAGAAGAAAAAACCTATGCGGAGAAAAAAACTAATGAAAAAAAAAATCAGAATTAACTGGGTTAACCTATTAAACATGAGTCCATGTCATGAAAGTCTTATAACTAAATAGAAAAAAAAATTAATATAAAGAAACCAAATTTAAAAAAAAATTAAAAAGTAAAAAAAAAATACAAAACGCATCAGCCTTTTCATTGTGGACTGCATTGTGCCGTCCAGAGTCAAAGACATAAAAAAAACAAAAAAAAAAAAACTAAAGGCATCAGTCGATAGCTAAATAGAAAAAAAATTTAATATTAATTAACTAAATTAAACAAAAAAATTTAATTAAAAAGAAAATGAAAAAAAAAGCTATAAGAAGAAAAAACTAATGAAGAAAAAGGAAAAAAAATCTAAATTAACTGGTTTAACCCTTCAAACCAGGTTAACTCATTAAGCATAGGATTCACGTCATGAAAGCTTGATAACTAAATAGAAGAAAAAAATTGACAGGTTAACCCAGAATTAACTCGGTTAACCTGTGAAACCAGGTTAACCCGTCAAACTTGGGATATGTGTCATGAAAGTTTGATAACTAAATAGAAAGAAACTTAACATTAACAAACTAAACAAAAAAAATTAATTAAAAAAAAAGCAAAAAATAATAATAATGTGGGTTACCTTGTCAAATCAGGTTAACTCGTTAAACCCGAGATTCGTGTTATGAAAGTCTGATAATAAAATAAAATAAAAATTAGTATTAACAAAAGAAAAAAAAACAAAAAAAAAAAGGATGAGTTAACCCATAATTAACTGGGTTAACCCGTAAAACCTGATATATATGTCATGAAAGTTTGATAACTAAATAGAAAGAAATTTAATATTAACAAACTAAACTAAACAAAAAAAATTAATTAAAAAGATAAAAAAGCAAAAAAAAAAATCTGGATTAACTCGTCAAATCAGGTGAACCCGTTAAACCCGGGATCCGTGTCATGAAAATATTATAACTAAATAAAAAAAAAATTAATATTAACAAAAAAAATGGACGGGTTAACCCATAATTAACTGGGTTAACCTGTGAAACCTGGGATATATGTCATAAAATTCTGATAACTAAATAGAAAGAAATTTAACATTAAAAAACTAAAGTAAACGAAAAAAATTAATTAAAAAGAAAAAAAGCAAAAAAAAAAAAAATCAGGTTAACTTGTGAAACCAAGTTAACCTGTTAAACTCATGATCAGTGTCATGAAAGTTTGATAACTAAATATAAAAAAAATTAACATTAACAAACTAAATTAAAAAAATTTTTAAAAAAAAAAAACAATGAAAGAAGAAAAAAAACTGAAAGGCATAAAAATAAAAATAAAAATAAAAACATTTTTTTTTAGAAAAAAAAATAGCTTAAAACAAAAGGAAAAAAAAAAAAAGAAGGACAACTCAGTCTTTCACTGTGGATTGCTACAGTGAAAGGCTGAGCAATTTTAGTATATTTCTAACTAGAAACGTGGCCCGCACTATGCTGCGGGTCAATTTTTTTATATAAAAAATATTTAAAAAAATTTAAAATTTAGGAGTGTTAGGTTTTGATATAAAGTTATACCTAGGTTTTTAGTATTGGGTCTGTCTGTTACTCTTGATTCAAAAGTTATATTTATAATAATAATAATAATATTAAACTTGCATAACCTAAGTTTAAGTGAGTTTTGTTGCAACATTAAACCCGAAGCTTTTGATATGAGTCTGGTTGCAAGGTTTTGTTATAAAAATGTGATAATTAAAAAAAAAATTAATATTACATAATAAAATTTAAAAAAAAAGGATTAATTGGAAAGAAAAAAACAATAAAACAAAGCATTATTCCGATGAATAGTGCTTTGCAACGAGGGGTACAGTAAAATCCCTTCATGAGATCATAATAATTTAATGACCAGTTAACAAAATAAATCATAAAGTTTAATTCTTAATTAAATCGATATTAAAAGATTAAATTAAAAGAAGAAAACTACTTTAGAAAAATAAAAAAATCTTAATCAACTGGTTTAACACGTCAAACCTCAGATTTGTTTCATAAAATTAAAAGAAAAAAAATTGATGTTTTTTAGTTATAGTTAATTACAATATTTAAAGATGAAATTGAAAGAAAAAAACTAATAAAGAAAAAGAAAAAAAAATCTGAATCAACCGAGTTAGCCCACCAAACCAGGATAATCTATCAAATCTGAGATTCGTGTCATGAAAGTTTAATAACTAAATAGAAAAAAACTTAATATTAACAAACTATATTTAAAAAAAATAATTAAAAAGCAAAAAAAAAAAGAAAAAGAAAAAAAATAGAAATACTAAACAAAAAAAATATTAATTTTAAAAAAAAAAACAAAGAAAGAAAAGCCTACATGAAGAGAAAAACTAATGAAGAAATAGAAAAAAAAAATCTGAATTAATTGGGTTAACCCTTCAAACCAGGTTAACCCGTCAAATTTGAGATTCGTGTCATAAAAGTTTGATAACTGAATTGAAAAAAAAAAATTACGGGTTAACCTAGAATTAGCTGGGTTAACCCGTCAAATTCGTAATCCGTGTCATAAAAATTTAATAACTAAATAGAAAAAAATTAACATTAACAAACTAAATTAAACAAAAAAATTAATTAAAAAGAAAAACCAGAAATAATTCTGGGTTAACGTGTCAAACCCGGAACCCATGTAATGAAAATTTGATAACTAAATAGAAAAAAAATTAACATTAACAAAAAAAATATTCATTAAAAAAAAAACAAAGAAAACAAAACAGCTTAAAAAAACAAAGAAAAAAGGAAAAAAAATCTTAAAAAACAAAGAAAAAAAAAAACAGCTAAGTGTTTCACTGCGGACTGCACTCGAAAAAATTAATTTAAAAGAAAAATCATAAGAAAAATCTGGGTTAACCCATCAAATCTAAAACCTGTATCATAAAAATTTAATAACTAAATAGAAAAAAATTTAACATTAACAAAAAAAAGTTTAAAAACTAAAAATTCATTAAAAAAAAAAAAAAAAACAGCTCGAAACACTGGACAGTTTTAGCTATTGTTATAATTTGGCTTCATGTTGCCCACTTTCTTCAAGTCGTCAACAACTCGACTGTCCAGGGCTTAGAAGCTTTATATTTCTACATATTTACTTACAAGAACATCAACATTTCACAACAGCAAAACCTATAGCTGCCTACTCTGGCAAGAATTGATTAGCACGTATATGCAGTGCTCGCAGATTCAAGATCAGAGAGAGAGACAGATAGGAATTGAAGATGATAACGGTGGCAATCATGGCGGAGCTACTGGAAGAATATGCGGCGGCTCTGGCAAGAATTACAGAGAGATTGATGCCACCAAGACGCAGTATTAATGGTTTTCGACGTCTCAGGAATTCCCGTTTGCCTTCTTCTTCTTCTTCAGCTGCCACTCATGATCAAGACCCCTGTTCTTTCATTGTTTATTTCTGATTCATGCCTGCCTATCTCTCCTGTTCTTCTTCGTTTGTTCATGTTCTGAGTTTAATTCATTGATATATGAGATTCAATTCCACCCCCATCTTCCTTTTAGTTTTCTTTCCTTAATTAAGAGGCTCCAGTTTTCTATGAATTTCTGCAGTTTATGCATTAATTAATTTTTGACAACCTTGCTTCCCTGTTATTTGAATTTATGAATCATAAGGTAGAGAATCAACCAAGCTCACGCATGGAAATCTTAAGGAATTAAGCTAGGGTAGTTTCAACACATGAAAATTAATTCCGAAATACCACTTGATTAATTAAAATAATTATATATATATATATAAAAGAAGTGTTAGATCTTATACAACAAGTGTCACGTTTTTTTTTTGTTTTTTTGTTTTCATTTATTTTTTAAGAATAGAATAAAGAAAAGATGTTAGAATTTGATTAAGAAAGAAGGAATTGAGGATGCGCAATATTGGTCAATTAATTGGACATATGTGATATTACAAGGACTAATTAGTTTGTTTTAATACAATATAGGGATTGACTTAGAGTTTAGCTAAAAATTATAACAATAGCTAAAACTGCTCATGTTTCACTGTGCAAGTCCATAGTGAAACGCTCAGCTGTTTTTTTCTTCTTCTTCTTCTTCTTTTTTTGCTTTTTTTTTTTCTTTTTTAGCTATTTTTTTTCTTTATTTTTTTTAATGATTTTTTTTTTAAATCTTTTAGTTAATGTTAAATTTTTTTCTATTTAGTTATCAATTTTTCATGATACAGGTTTTGGGTTTGATGGATTAACCTGAATTTTTTTTTTCTGGTTTTTCTTTTTAATTAATTTTTTCGAGTGCATTCCACATTAAAACGCTTAGCTGTCTTTTTTTTTTTTTTTTTTTGCTTTATTTTTTTAAGCTATTTTTTTTCTTTGTTTTTTTAAGCTGCTTTGTTATCTTTGTTTTTTTTTAATGAATATTTTTGTTGTTTATTTTTTTTTTGTTAATGTTAATTTTTCTTTTCTATTTAGTTATCAAACTTTCATTATATGGATTCCGAGTTTAACACGTTAACCCGAATTATTTTTTGATTTTTCTTTTTAATTAATTTTTTCGAGTGCAGTCCACAGTGAAACGCTTAGCTGTATTTTTTTTTTTGGCTTTGTTTTTTTAAGATGTTTTTTTTTCTTTGTTTTTTTTTTTAAGCTGTTTTGTTTTCTTTGTTTTTTTTAATGAATATTTTTTTGTTTAAATTTGTTTTGTTAATGTTAAATTGTGTTCTATTTAGTTATCAAACTTTCATTACATGGGTTCCGGGTTTGACGCATTAACCTGGATTTTTTTATGGTTTTTCTTTTTAATTAATTTTTTTGTTTAATTTAGTTTCTTAATGTTAAATTTTTTCTATTTAGTTATCAAACTTTTATGACACAGATTCTTGGTTTGATGGATTAACTTAACTATTTCTGGGTTAACCCGTAATTTTTTTTTTCCTATTCAGTTGTAAAATTTTCATGACACGAATTCCAGATTTGACGGGTTAACTTGGTTTGAAGGGTTAACCCAAATAATTCTGATTTTTTTTTCTTTTTCTTCATTAGTTTTTTTCTTCATGTAGGCTTTTAAAAAAAAAAATAATATTTTTTTTTGTTTAGTATTTTTTTTTTTGCTTTTTAATTATTATTTTTTTAAATTTAGTTTGTTAATATTAAGTTTTTTCCTATTTAGTTATCAAACTTTTATTACACGAATTCCAGGTTTGATGAATTAATCTGGTTTGATGGGTTAACCTAGTTAATTCAAAATTTTTTTTCTTTTTCTTCGTTAGTTTTTTTTCTTCCTGTAGATTTTTTTTCCTTTGTTTTTGTTCTTTTTAATTAATTTTTTTTGTTCATTTTAGTTTATTAATGTTAGTTTTTTTCTATTTAGTTATCATACTCTCATGACACAAATCTCAGGTTTTGACGGGTTAACCTGATTTAGTGAACTATCCCGGTTGATTCATATTTTTTTTCTTTTTCTTTATTATTTTTTTTTCAATTTTATCTTTAAATATTGTAATTAACTATAACTAAAAGACATCAATCTTTTTTCTTCCAATTTTATGATACGAATCTCAGGTTTGATGGATTAAACCAGTTGATTAATTTTTTTTTCTTTTTCTTAAATAGCTTTTTTCTTTCAATTTTATTTTTTAATATCGATTTGATTAAAAATTAAAAATTATAATTTGTTTTGTTTACTGGTAATTAAATTATTATGATCTCATGAGAGGATTTTACTGTGCCCCTCCTTGCAAAGCACTATTCATCGAAAATATGCTTTGTTTTATTGCTTTTTTTTTTCAATTTCTCTTCTTTCTTTTTTTAATTTTATTCTGTAATATTAATTTTTTTTCCTTTTTAATTTTCACACTTCTATAACAAAACCTTGCAACCAAACTCATATCAAAGGCTCCGGGTTTGATGTTGCAACTAAACTCACTTAAAATTTGGGTTATGCAAGTTTAATATTACTATTAATATTATAAATATAACTTTTGGAACAAAAGTAATAGATAGACCCAATGCTTTTAAGTATAACTTTATAGAAAAATTTAACACTCTTAAATTTTAATTTTTTAAATATTTTTTATATAAAAAAATTAACCCACAGCATAATACGGACCACGTTCTAATCCTATCTAAAATCACACAGAGATTGCAATGAAAAACATGTGATTTTTTTAAAAAAACACTAAAGAGTTTAAGAAAAACATGTGTCACTTTATATGGAATAGAACTTAATCATTTGTAAGAGAAAGATACCAAATTTAACGCGTAACGAACAAAAAGTGTAATTTTTTTTCCCGTATACATATATGTGTGTTTACATAGTTACGCAAAGGCATTGAACATGGAGTCATGGAGTTTATGCTTGAATGGTAAATTCATATTAAAAAAAATAAAGTGAAAAAGTAATTAGGTTATCCCACTCTTTTTTAGAAGATAATCATATTATTTTTATAATCAAGTATAATAGCTTCTATTTTTTAATAAATTTTAAAAATATATTTCAAGAAAATATTAAATTAATATTATAAATGATCCTCTAAATAACAATGGAACTTTAATAATATATATATATATATATTATATATATATATTATTTCTTACACTTTAAAAGATATTATGACCTTGTAAATTTTTTAAAATGGTTGATTTAATATTTTTATATATTTTAAAATAAAAAATATTTTTTAAAAAGTATAATACATCGCAATACCAAACAAAGATAATATATCTATACTAGAGTTAATACACACACTAACATATATAAAAAATATAAATATGTTAATAATTACGAGTTGCTATAAGCAAGATTCGGATTCTTAACTTGATGAATAAGTGATAACTTACATATTGTTAATGCAAGCTACTCGATTCGAATATGACTTCTTTTAAACATATAAATTGTTTTATAAATATATTGTATGTGTGAGAGAGAGAGAGTTGGAGGTGAAGATATCCCACCGCCTTTTGGTTTATAAATTTGGCTTCATGTTGCCCACTTTCTTCAAGTCTTCAACAACTCGACTATCCAAGGCTTAGACGCTTTATATTTCTACATATTTACTTTCAAGAACAGCAACATTTCACAACAACAAAACCTACAGCTACCCACTCTGGCAAGAATTGATTAGCACGTATATGCAGTGCTCGCAGATTCAAGATCAGAGAGAGAGACACAGACAGGAATTGAAGATGATAACGGTGGCAATCATGGCGGAGCTACTGGAAGAATATGCGGTGGCTCTGGCAAGAATTACAGAGAGATTGATGCCACCAAGACGCAGCATTAATGGTTTTCGACGTCTCAGGAATTCCCGTTTGCCTCCTTCTTCTTCAGCTGCCACTCATGATCAAGACCCCTGTTCTTTCATTGTTTATTTCTGATTCATGCCTACCTATCTCTCCTGTTCTTCTTCGTTTGTTCATGTTCTGAGTTTAATTCATTGATATATGAGATTCAATCCCCCCCATCTTCCTTGTAGTTTTCTTTACTTAATCAAGAGGCTCCAGTTTTCTATGAATTTCTGCAGTTTATGCATTAATTAATTTGTGGCCCAGAAAATTTTAATTATGATCTCTTTTGAAAACACTGATGCGTCCCCACACTAGAGTATGGACAATACTCAGCACATTTATGCAGGTGCCTGTGTTGTCCCTGTGGGGCTCCTCCTATTGCAAGATTCAAGCTTTTCACAATGACTAGCTGCAAATGATAGATGCAATCCATCAACAAATTAAAGAGCCAAGTGTGCTTCCATTTATGAACAGTTTCAAAAAGTAAATTTATTATACAACTTGGTTCAAATTTCTAACTTTCGAAACATATTAAAACTATCATCTAGTCTTTCTATAAATAAATAGTTTGTTTTCACTGAATTAGAAAAATGAATTTGGTTTTGATATAAGAAAATCTTTACATAGTTTTTGGTTGATGTCAAGGGACAGAAAAAATGACGATAATTGAAATGAAGGTATGCGTTTCTCTATTTTTTAATCTATTTTAAAGGGACAAAATTTAGTTCAAATTATAGGAAATTTATTTTTATGTCTATATCTTTATTTTTATAATTAAACATGTTTCAATTCCCTCCGTAAATATCATAGGATATTAAAAAAACACAACCAAATAAATAATAACTTTATACTAAAATTAATCAAATGTATATAATGCCTTTAAAAATGTGGTTATGGTTATTTTTTAAAGCATTTTTTATGCTGAAATTTATCAAAATGATATTTTTTTTATTTTAAAAAATTATATTTGAGATCAATTTATGAAAACTATTTAAAAAAAATATATAAAACAATTATTTTTAATAAAAATAAAATTTAAATTTTTTAAGAACACAATTTATACATAATCCCAAAGAACGTCTTAGTTGCTTCATCTTTTTAGCACACCAAACAATTTTGTTAACTGGGATAGGAGAATTACACCCCAATTTTATTTAATTAGTTAAAACCTAAGACAAATAATATATATACATATTGATTATTATTTTTTGATTTTCAATTAGGTTTTAGAGGAAACATTTCAACATGGAAAGCCTATTTAAATAAAATTCAAGATTAGATATTCAATTATGAAAATCAGATAACACTCAAAATCACATTATTGCATATAATTTTTTCCAGTGGGGACTTGATTGTCTGTTAGGATGATTCGGTGGTAAGATTGCAAGAATCAATACTTTAGGTACTGACATCATATAGTAATCATAGTTTGCGGAGTGCTGCCTACTTTATCAAATCCAATACAAAGCACCAGTAAAATAACACTTGTTGCCTTGAAAACCTTCAACTTGAAGACTCGCAGAGAGAGCACTGCCATATCTCTTTCCCCGGCTCTCTGGCACCAGTCTTCTTCTCCGGTAACAACTATTTTTTTTCCTTTTGACTTTCCTATTCATTGATCTTCATCATTTGTATTGTATATTGATTGTTTTTTGCATGATTCTTGTTCTTAATCATTATGGTTATTTCTTTTGATTGTTAGTCCTGATTATCACTTTAAGGATTCTTAATTTGACATGGATTTTTGTGGGTTTTGATCATTTTATGCAGTTTTTTTTTAACACAACATAAAGATATAGGCTTAATGAGATGATGAATTATGGGGTTTCTTATGGTTATAATAATGGAGGTGGATCATCATCGTCCTCTTCAAATTTATCAGCTTCAGCCCCACCTTTCACTGTTGATAGGTCTGCAGCAAAACCCCTTTTGGATTTAACTGAACCCACCTATCCTGTTAGCTTGAATCCCTCCTTACACAATTGGGTTACCTCCAACTCTCACATTCCCAATTCAAGACCTGATCTCTTTCCCATTTCAAACCTGGAATTTGATTCCGCGCCTTCCCCACTTGCATTTGGATACTCCTCGCCTACTTCCCAGATGCCATCTATGAGCCACCCTCTTGTTTCGGCTTCCACTGATGCTGTTTTGTATGGTCAAGGTAATCCTAGTATTGTTGAAGCTAAACCATATTATCCGTCATCGTATGTTTCACCTGCAATTGCTAGTGATGGTTCCTTGAAGATCCCCAACCAATCTGGTTATGAATTGTTGTCTACCTCTCATGTTGGAACATCTAATGGATCCTCTCGTGATGATTATAGTCAAAGCTTGGTAGTTTTGGATCATACAGCACAGTGGAGTGGCTTGTGGGAGGGAGTTACTGATTGGCATCAGAGCAAAAAAATGCAACTTGACGGAGGTTTTTCTGCGAAGGAGAATTTTATTAATCAAGGTATCCTTGTCTTATTATTACTGTTATTATTGAGAATTCAAAAAATTACTTTAGACCTTGCATTTTGTTCTTGTCTATTCATACTCATTATTGATTTTGTCGTCTTTATAAATTACTGTGCTTATTATTCATCATACCATAAACCTTGGATATTTATTTTCCTGTAGTTGCATCTCCACATTAGAATGAGTGCTATTCTGAAGTCTTTATCCATAGTCTAGCACAGCATACACAGTTACACACTATATTAAGCTGTAATTGTTCTGTTTCATGCCATTTGGTTATTGTTTCCATGCCCATTAAGAAAATATAAGAAAGTTGAACATTATACAAAAAAAGTGATTTTCTCTCAAATTCGTACTCGTTAGTGAGATGCATTTTGTCATGTTTTCTTTTTCACTGCGGGGTAATTTTATTCACATCTCACTTCTTTGTATCTATTCTTCTAAACTGTTTTCTAAAGGCACTCTTGCTCTGCTGGGCAAGTGGTAGGCGTCTACATATAAGCCTCTTTGTAAGTTATCCATTCCTTATTGAAGAGTCATTTTGATACCGAGGGATGTAGATAACACTGTCATAATTTTTAAAACATCAGATATAAGGTTTGGAATATATTCCTTTTACTCTGCCATAATCTGTATCCTTGGGGTTACCTTTTGCCCTTATGTCATTGGAAGTCTTTAAGGAGATTATTCTTTACCATATACCAGAACCATCCTTAATTATGAGTAATTATATCTTAATCGAATGATTTTGGCTCTAATTGCACAACAAGTTCAGTTTTTGAAGTATGCACCCAGTGGAAAACAAATGGTAAGATAAGCATTTTTAGCTAGGATAATTACCTGTTATCTAGCATTTCCTTAATTGCTTCTACTTGCAGGGTTTTCTGCATTCAAGGATATCAGCAAATGTGAAGAAACTTCCCTCGGAATTGACATGGTTGGTAGGCAAATGCACACCGAGTCTGCAAGCACAGGACAGCTGGATTATAAAGCTTTCCTTGGTGAAAAACCCAAGTTCATTCCTGCGGGTTATTCAACACCATCACCTTTGGTGTTTCCTTCAGTAGCACCACAAGCTTATCCTCAGGTACCATCCTCAAATGTAGTCAATTCTGCGATTAATCAAATGCCAGAAGTCATTTCGTATGGAAAATCCTCAAGGAAGCGTGATGCTAGTCCAAATGATAGTATGCTAGTGATGAAGCCATCACCCGCAGTTGTTGTTAGATTCCCAGGGCAAGATACATATTCATTTAAAAATATGAACACTGGTTGCAATGGTGATGAGAAGGGCAATAATTCCTCTTCTGTGCAAGAGCCTAATCCATTTATTAGCTCCGAAGGAAAAGTTTTCTATGATTCTAGCCAAATTAATTTTCATCTGAAACAAAATGATGATTACTTGGCAGAAATTTCCTCTAAAAACAATGAGATGCCAAGCAACAAAAATATTTCTGTGGATTTCTTCGATCAACTTTTCAAAGAAAAAATGGACAATAAAGTTCATAGAAATCTAGATTTCTTCAATTTGGCTATGGATGGTCATGAAGCCATTGGTTCTGTAGAGAATACTTCTGAAAGTTTAGATCATTACAACCCTGCTGTGGACTCACCATGCTGGAAAGGTGCTCCAGTTTCTCATCTATCTGCATTTGAAATTTCTGAGGTTGTGGACCCACTGATTCTGAAAAAGGTAGAAGCTGGCAATGGCTTGAGTCCTCAGGGCCCTCAAATCTCCCCTTCCGCTACTAATGATGCTGTAAAAGCCTGCCCTGAAAAACAAAGTAATATCTCTGTGCCCCTCAATCATGAGAGTCTGGAACATCAACAAGTCTCTTTGTTTAAGAGGCCTTTAGTTGCTAAAGTGTTATTTAGAGAAGAAATTGATGATGCTGGGAAGTATGGACCCTACCAAAGGATACCAAGCTATTGTCATGAAGCTCAAATTTCTGATGTCATTGATGATGAAACTAGGAAAGAAAGTATCCTTTCTGATTTTAACTCCCTGCACACTGAGCAGCGAAGTCTTGAAGACGGTGAATGGCTATCAAAGAAAAATTCTTATGTTGCAGATGTTAGGAGGAAAATCAATGATGACCCTGATGATTGTTCATCTCACGTACCATTCCATGCTATAGAACAGGTCTTATGTTCGCCACCTTCATCAGAACATGCTCCTGCTCAGCACACCCAATCACCGGGTGAAGAATCATCGTCAAAGATGCATGCACGAACACTTGTTGATACAATGCACAACCTCGCAGAATTGCTCCTATTTTACTCTTCGAATGACACTTGTGAGTTGAAGGATGAAGACTTCGATGTTCTTAAAGATGTGATCAACAATCTTGATATCTGTATATCGAAGAATCTGGAAAGGAAGATTTCAACAAAAGAATCATTGATTCCTCAGCCAGCCACTTCTCAATTTCGTGGAAAGTTATCTGATCTTTACAAGGTATTTCATTATTTTGTTTAATTTATGCAACAACTTAGGTTTTTATAGAACTGGGAAGAAGCTATGGGCTCGGAAAAGGTATGAATTGAAGGCGCTGCTTGGTGCAATGGTGAAACTTTAAAATCCCATCACACACAAACATTGACCTCTCATTGGTGGGTGATGTATGGATATCAGCTAATTTTCATAGTGGCAAGATCATTCGATGGTCCAATCCCTCACCTTTCGCTTCTGGTATTGAATCTGTGATGTCCATTTAAAAAAACTAAACCAATAGGCATTATCTATGTGATAATCTTATGCTCTCATCAATCTTGCTTGTCCATGTTTTGATGTTTTATCACTACACTGAATAATGTAATTTTAGGTTGTAAATGTGAATTGACCATGATTATGTTGATATTGTTATATTTCAGGGCCAACTTGAGTTTCAGCATTTTGAGGATGAGGAGGAGCATAAAATTGCGTCTGATAAGAGAAAGGAGAAACTGTCAAATTGGGTTTCCACAAGGTGTGCTGCAGATACTGTCAAAGATGATAACATGACCCAGGTATTCTTTTGGTGCTGTCACATCTATTTTATAGAAATTCTAATCTTAAAATGATTTTTGCTATGAAGGATGAAAAAGAGTAAAAGAAACTAAATTTTTTTGGTACAAAAACGTGATTTGCAGGCTATAAAGAAGGTTCTTGCCAAGAATTTTCCGATCAAAGAAGAATCCGACTCTCAAATTCTTCTGTATAGGAATCTATGGCTTGAAGCAGAAGCTTCATTGTGCTCTGTTAATTATATGGCTCGCTTTAATCGAATGAAGATTGAGATGGAAAAAGGCAACTCACAAAAAGCAAACGGTAAACCTATCACCTATTTCTGATTGTCACTTTAATTTATTCAATAAAAAGACACGTGCTTACTAAAATCTTGTGTGTTTTATACCTAGATTTTTCTTCTGCTGCCCCTGTTGTACCAGAAAAATCTATGGTCAGGGAGAATCTTTCAAGGCCTAAGGTTTCATCTGACATATTGCCTGCTGATGATAAGGGCAGCCCTGTCCAAGATGTTTCTTTTCTAGATTCATCTGTCTTAAGCAGTAACAGCCATTCAGATGATGTCATGGCCAGATTTCATATCTTAAAAAGCCGGGTTGATGACTCAAATTCTATGAGTACTTCAGCTGTGGAGAAATTATCAAGTTCCAAGGTTTCTCCTGATCTGAACCTGTTTGAGAAATTGGCATGTGGCACGAAAGATAGCATCAAGCCCAATTTATCCATCCAGGATTCTCACATGTCGGGAACAAGCAGTAATGCTGATGATGTTAGCAGCCATGCAGATGATGTTATAGCTAGATTTCATATCTTAAAATGCCGGGTTGACAACTCTAGTTCTGGGAATACCTCAGCTATGGAGAAATTGTCAAGTTCTAAGGTTTCTCCTGATCTGAACAAGGTTGACAAAATTGTATATGACACCAAAGATAGTACTAAGCCCCATATAACCATCCAGGATTCCCCCATGGCAGGAAGGAGCAGCCATGCAGATGATGTCATGGCCAGATTTCGTACTTTAAAAGGCCGGGTTGACAACTCTAATTCTGTGGATATATCAGCCATGGAGAAATTGCCAAGTTCCAAGGTTTCTTCTAATCTGAGCAATGTTGGTAAATTGACTGTCGAAGCAAAAGATAGCACAAAGCCAGATATAACCAAGCAGGATTCTCCTTTGCCAAGCACATCAAGTCATGCAGAAGATATTGAAGCAGCTATTATGGCCAGATTGCTTATCTTGAAACACAGAGATGGCTGTTCAAGTTCCTTGGAAATGGAAGAGCATCAGCCAGAGAGCATTGATAATGGGTGCACCAGTCTGAGAAGGGATGTTCCAATGGGTAAAGGTGGATTGAAAGACAGCATTTTGGATGTAGATATGGAACCTGTCATCCGAAATTATCCTGCTGACTCTGCTGAAGACAAATCAACTGTGAAAGAATTCCGGTTATTTGTCAATGATGATGCCAAGACCCAATCTAGCCTCACCAATAGGTTCGGAGACCAACCTCATGCTGGGTGGTATGATAGCTGTTCATCAGACTGGGAACATGTATTGAAGGAGGAGATTGTAGGGCAGGGTTATTGATGAACAAGTTGGATGCTCAATGTTTCCTCATCTGCAAATAATATCCTCTCTGTTTTCCAATAACATATATATGGTGTGACCAGACATTTTTACATTGGCTTTGCTTTAATGAGAGTTTGATGGCTCTTTGATCGAATGAAAAGTTTATGGACTTTGAATTTTGTAAATGTATGTGTGCCTTTTTTCCAATTTCATCTTCTAATTTACCTTGAACATCTAAGTTCAGTTTTTGCCTGGTTGCAGACTGAGATATCTCAGCTGGTAAGTGGTGTGACGTTTGATCCAGTAGTGAGTGCAGATGGAAGGGTATTCAGTTTCATCTTGAGTTAATAAATCCTTTGAATAAATAGCTCTTGGACAATAAAAGAACTAATTCAGGGGATTCCTTTATAATTTATCATCAATTTCCTTTTCCTATTCTAAAATCTAAATCAACTGTTCAAGTTTGATTTTTTCATAGATTTAGAACACTACCAGGTCTGTATCACTGGAACTTCATCAAAACTGTTATGGATTGCTCATGGAGTTTGATTACTGTTTACAGAATGTCAATTGCATCTAATCATCTTGAGTTCATAAATCCTTTAATTTAAACAAATCGCTCAATTACTTGGACAATAAAGGGACTCATTCAAAGGACCCCCCTATAATTTACCATTAATTTTCTTTTCCTATTCTAAAATCCAAATCAACTGTTCAAGTTTGATTTTGTCAGAAAGTTAGAACACTACCAGGTCTGTGTCGTTGAAACTTCATCAAAACTGTTATGAATTGCTCATGAGTTTGACTACTGTTTACATAATGCAAATTGCATCCAAATTCTGTCAAATATCATTGTTTTTGTACCGATTTAGAACTGGTCAGGACTCATGGCGCCTTCTTGCACGCAAAGAAATCATAAAGTAGATTAGAGAGGAAGTTCTTATCTCCTCGAAGTTACTCCCACATGCACAATCTTAACTGTATGATTATGATATGATATTTTATCTAATCTTTAACCACTCTTGCTGAATTCGCTCTTCTTGCTCTCAAGTCAAACCAGATTGATTTCTTTACGATTAAAATGACAGCGCAATTGTTGCATGTGGATTATATTATAATGGGATCATATCCGATTCCATATGTCATGAAACTACTCCACTTGTCTTTTCTTGAACTTTTGGAAGAGTATCATAATCTATTGCTGATCATGTAACAGGAAATTCCAGCCTAGCTAGTGCCTTCTCATCTGGCACCGAAAATTGCATAGGACATTCTATTGGATGGAATATATAATTCATCATGCATCAATATAAAATGTTACGATGCCTAATTTCTTCAACTATATATAGACGTAGTTTTATGCATAGATCATAGATAGATATAGTTCGAGCTAGCTAGGGTGATATAAACATCACATCATGAGTTCCAAGAAGCTAAGTCGGCCATGTCTAGTTTGCTGGGTTGTTGTTTTCCTGTTCTGTACTCAAAGTGTTCATTCTCAGCTTGAAGTAGGGTTTTATAGAAGTTCATGCAAGTTGGCTGAGTTCATAGTCAAAAGTGCAGTTAGAGATGGTTTCAACAAGGATAGAGGAGTGGCTGCTGGTATTGTTAGAATGCACTTTCATGATTGTTTCGTTAGGGTAAGCGTGTGTGTGTACGTGTGTAGAGAGAGAGATGTGAACAAGTAAACACAATCTCTTCTTCTTTACTTCATATTAAGAAGCAAAAAGAGGAACCATGGAAGTATTCCAAAGAACAAAAATTAACAAGTTCATGTCACTATAGCGCGTGGGATTTAGATCTAATTCATGACAGTGCTTGATTAGAGACTAACTTGGTTACCCTTTTGGTCATTTAGGGCTGTGAATCATCTGTGCTTCTTGACTCCACTCCCTCAAACAAAGCAGAAAAAGACTCTCCTGCCAACAACCCTAGTCTGCGAGGCTTTGAAGTCATTGACAATGCAAAGGCTAGACTAGAGACCGAATGCAAGGGAATCGTCTCATGTGCTGATATTCTCGCATTTGCAGCAAGAGACAGCATTGAGATAGTAAGAACACATGTTTGTTTAAGCAGTGTTAAACGAGCATGCTTCAGCATGCTTGTATGTATATAACCCTTAATTCCTTGTGCAGACTGGAGGTTTTGGCTATGATGTTCCTGCGGGAAGAAGAGATGGCACAGTTTCACTTGCTTCAGAGGTCTTGACAAACTTACCTCCTCCCACATTCAATGTCGACCAACTCACTCAAAATTTTGCAAACAAGGGTTTCTCACAAGAAGAAATGGTTACCCTCTCTGGTACGTACTTTACCTATATTTACTACATATGTATATCCTGTGAAAACAAGATCAATTCTTACCAAAATCTCGACACTACTGAAAGATCATAATAAACTCTGTGATGATATACATCCAGGAGGACACACCATCGGTCGATCGCATTGCAGTTCCTTCAGCAACAGATTATACAACTTCAATGGAACAACGAGCCAGGACCCAACCTTAGATGCTACGTATGCAACAAGTTTGAAGCAGACGTGTCCGCAAGGCAGTACAGATCTTAGCCTGGTGGTGCCGATGAACCCTGGCAGTCCAGCCACTACTGATGCAGGCTACTACATTGATATCTTAGCAAACCGAGGCTTGTTCACATCAGACCAAACTCTCTTGACAAATGCAGCAACTGCAACTCAAGTGAATATTAATGCAAGAAATTCCATTCTTTGGAGGAGAAAGTTCGCAGCTGCCATGCAGAAGATGGGCAAACTTGATGTCTTGACCGGGAATGCGGGAGAGATTCGGGTTGATTGTAGGGTCATCAACAGTTAGCTAGCAAGAGTTGGGAGCTGAATTATTGATCTGCTTTCAAGCTTAAGGTCAATGTGATACTTTTTAAAATAATATATGTTTCCAGTGCTTAATATGTTATGATTCCTACTCGAAGGCATCTAAGTTCGAGCAATATTTCCTTTACAATCGAAAAATAAAATTCATATAGTTTTGATTCTTATATTATTTTTATTAAATTTCATATTCTACAAATAATAAAACTAATGGATGATTAATTAATATTCTCAAAGAATTAATAAGATTCTGATCCCATTAATTAATTGAAAAAAGGGGTTAAGCTTGCTTGTAGTGAAATAAATGTTCTTTGACTTGGATATTGATCGATGCATGTATAATGCATGATTTAATTATTTTCTAATAAGCTATACATAGATTTCCTAATCTGTAGACTTGTCCTTCCATACCTAAGGTAATTATTGCTTACAAAGTACACACACACACATATATATATATAATTAATAATTTCACATCATTTATGGGGCAGTACGTACAATCTAATAAATAAAGCAACAAGATTACATATATTAATCACAGGACAAAGAATCTCAAACAGGATTATATGTCTTTAATAATGCTCATCTTTAATCAAGTCACTCATAGTTTTGACAGCCGTGGGACTAATTCTGGGCCCTTTTTTTTTTTTTTTTTTTACTTTTTTACGTCGGTAGCCTAAATTATTGCAGGAAAATTCCAAATGTGGAATCTTTGTGTGCAGCTTGCTTGTTTGAAAGTTTGGTATTTAACGTCCTTTATAGAGCTTTTTGCTTTCAGAATTAATCAAGGAAGGAAATTTCAAATTAAAACATTTGGTTATTGTTTCCAAAACAAAAATTATGGAGACAATGTGCAGTCTCTATATCTACTCCGCCACGGATAAACCTTTCAAGAGTTATTGTCTCGATTGACACGTGACAAGTTTTTTTCTTCAAAATATATATATTTTTTAAAGAAGATATTTTAATATATAAACGATTATAATATGAGACTGCAAAACCATTATAGACTTTCAAGTGAGGGGTTTGGGAAGCACAACAATATTAGAATTCTCATGAACAAACGTTAATAATAATATGTGTCCGCATTCACACATGATAATTCCTCTAAAAAATATTGTCCTAGGTAACATGAGTTACATTATATAGTGAGTTTTGTCCTTGAAAAATCACCTATTAAAAGAGATGAGATTCTCATAATATATAAGCGATTAAAACCCTTGTTTTTTGTACTTTTGGTTTTGAAAACAAAAAAGGGGTGTATATATATATATATGATCTGCCGGTGGTTTTGGAATAGTTTATGATCCTTGAAGAAAGCCAGATATGATGATACTATACGAATTAATCTCCTTTGAAGGTGAGTTTATTAATCTCCAACACCAAGTCTCAAATTTGGTTTGGAGTGCCGGCTAATTCCATGCAAACAATGATCGCAAGTGGCATTAGGTAGGTTCACATTTTATTACTTTTCCTGCCTCAATATCCATCTCCAGAAAGAGTTATGGAGAGTACTGAGAAACATGTTTTTTCTATCTCGAGATAGTATAGTAATCAAATCGCTATCTAATTTTGACTAAGTTGGCATCCAAAGCTTACATCTTATTATTATTTATAGATGCTCATACATATATAGACAAATGAGGGGGGAATCACCTCGCACAAGTGGGTTTAATAGGAAAAATTAAAGCCATGCTCATCTAGATTTTGAAAACTCATATAAATCCACAAAAGAAGGTACCAAAACCTTTAATTAGCCCTCTTGCTGAATTTTCCTCCCTCACTGTAGCTGAATTTATCCCTGTACTCAATTAGTCAAAAACATTAGGTTTCTTTGTCTGATTACCTGATAATTCTTTTGCATGATGCTGAATTGAAATCCAATCATATATGATTCCAAATGTCATGAAAACGATTCAACTTGTCCTCTCTTCTATTTCCGGACAACAGACATTACTTCCTCGACGCTGGCCATTCAAGTATAAGCATATGTATTAATTGCGGTCCAGTTGTGGCGTCTCAACTTGCACCAAACATTATTCCACATTCAAGTGTGTGAAAGTGGAACAGCGTTTCCTTTTTCAACTATAAATAGGTATAGCCTTCAAGTAGACAATTCAGGTTCGAGGATATAGCTAGTGTAAAGTTGTGGGGATAATGATGATCAGTTCCAAGAAGCTAACTCAGCTATCTGTAGTTTGTTGGGTGGCTGTTTTGTTTTTTCAAAGTGTCCAATCTCAGCTTCAAGTAGGGTTTTATAGAAATTCATGCAGGAGGGCTGAGTTGATTGTGAGAAATGCTGTTAGAGATGGTATCAACAAGGATAGAGGTGTGGCTGCTGGCCTTGTGAGAATGCACTTTCATGACTGTTTTGTTAGGGTAAGCATAAGCTAGCTAGCACGCACTCGAACAAAGTTATTTTCTAGCCAAAAAAACACATGACAGACACATTTAAAATCATAACATGATCCAAAAAGCTTAAAGTAATTATTAACATGTTTTTGCAACCGCAATCCTGGGTTGCTGTAAGCATGTAAACTTAATTTTTTGCTTGTTCGAGGGTTATTAACCTGGTTAGATGTGTTTCTTTCTTTTTTACTAATGTAGGGCTGTGAAGGTTCTGTGCTTCTCGACTCCACCTCATCAAACACAGCAGAAAAGGAGTCTCCTGCCAACAACAACAGTCTGCGTGGTTATGAAGTCGTCGACGATGCAAAGGCTAAACTGGAAGCCGAATGTCGAGGAGTCGTTTCATGTGCTGATATTCTGGCATTTGCAGCAAGGGATAGCTTTGATTTAGTAAGTAGAAACGTTAATTTGGATTAGCATTTGTGGATTGTTTAGGAAACTGAAGTGGTATGTGACATGCTTCAACCTTGAACCCTTCCATTATTCGTGCAGACTGGAGGGATTAGCTATGATGTTCCGGCTGGAAGAAGAGATGGCACAGTTTCGCTAGCCGCAGAGACTTCAGACTTACCTCCTCCCACCTTCAATGTTGATCAACTCACTCAAAGCTTTGCAAAGAAGGGTTTATCACAAGAAGAAATGGTCACACTATCCGGTAGTATAATTATTAACCTCGAATCTATCTCACTCTTCTAAGACAAGATCATTAACAACTTATTACTACATGTTAACAGGAGGACATACCATCGGTCGTTCACATTGCACTTCCTTCAGTAATAGATTATACAGCTTCAATGGAACAAATAGCCAAGACCCAAGCTTGGATGCCACATATGCAGCCAGTTTGAAGCAGAAGTGCCCACAAGCTAGTACAGATCCTAACTTGGTGGTTCCGATGGACACTATTACTCCAACCATTAGTGATGTAAATTACTACAGAGATATCCTAGCAAACCGAGGCTTGTTCACATCAGATCAAACTCTCTTGTCAAACACGGCAACAGCAAGTCAAGTGAATTCGAATTCGAGGAGTCCCTTAGGCTGGAAGAGAAAGTTTGCTGCAGCAATGGTAAAAATGGGCCGAGTTGAAGTTTTGACTGGTAACGCCGGAGAGATTAGGGCAAACTGTAGGGTGATCAACAGCTAAAGTTAGGAGGTGAATTGTTGGACTTCTCTTGAAGCTAGCTTGAAGACTTCAAGTCAATAGGCAATTATAGCAAATGCTATATATATACTTCGTCACATGAAGCCTTTACATCTTGTTTACTAGTATTCTGTAATAATTGAGTCAACAAATGATCAGTATACTGTAAGAGGGTTTCCAAAATAAAATGTGATGAAGTTATTGGATGTTATTATTTTATTTTTTTTGTTATTTGCATCCCTATTTAAAAACTATATAAAGCCCAATTTTCATGAAACGGGCTTCCACTTGCCTTCTCAATGATATCTTGCAATGAATGAACGATACATTTGAGATCATACTGATCAGTAAATTGTTTTTTCATCTATAAATAGACATGGTCACCTTGTATATGGCTTAATTTCACGTTTTTTGTCAGAATTTGTGACGATATATATATGATTTCCAAGAAGCAAATTTGTTGTACAGTATACAGATGGGCTCTTGTCTTTCTTTGTCAAGATATTCGTTCTAAGCTTCTACACGGATTTCATAGAAATTCTTGTAGGATGGTTTGAGTACATTGAGCTCATGATACAAAAAGCTCAACATTCGTATGCTGACATACTCGCATTTGCAGCAAGGGATAGTATCGCAATAGTATGTAGGCTTGCTCTCGTTAGCCTCTACGGTATCAGTTTTGCTAACATATATACTTCAACATGTTTTAAATTCTTTGTGCAGACTGGAGGGCCTTGCTGTGATGTTCCTCCGGAGCAGAAGCTTTTATCTCTGGTATAATTTACTGAGCTCCAGTGGCTTGTGTAATGTTAATAATTATGTACTCTAAAGCATATATGCATGGTGGATGGCACGATTGGAAGAAGTAAAATGGAAAATAAGGTTTAGACAAGAAAATTCTCATGTGGATTGTTTGAGTGTTGCAGATGGAATTAAATGAATGAGCATTTGGTGATAAGAGTTACAGTGTCTGGAAGAATGATGTTTTGGACAAGTGCCAAGACACCTGTACATTGGGCAAGGTTTTGACAGAGGATTTTCTAAACTAATTATTATTGTTGATTATATCAATCTGCACGTCTAACAAATAAGAGATCTTACTACAAAAACAAAAAGCCTGCATAATGACCGCAATAATCTCAAACTTGATACAATGGATAATTCTCCTGGGAGATGGCGAGCCAATCTGACTACCATTAATTAAATGTTCTGAGAGCTCATAAACAGAAAATAAGAGAGTAACCAAGTAGCCAACCTAAGTAGTAAGCTCCATGATTGCGCTGACAATGTCCCCATTGTTTGTCTGGAGAGCCTTGACAGCCTTGGTCCTAGAAACCCCAGCCTGTGTCATAACCAGATCAATGTCCCTAGGCTCCACCCCAGTATCATCGACTTCTTCCTCTTCTTCCTCTGGTGGTGCTGTAGCAGCTGCAGTAGAAGCATCTGATTTTGGTAACATAGATGACATGTCTGGCATCCTAAACTGCTGAGCAGCCTGTGTCTGCAGCTGAGAGCTCAAATCCTCTATCTTAGCCTCTCCGAATATGACATAAGTCTCAGAATTTGGGCTCTTGAAGACATCTGGCTTTGAGATAAAAAAGAGTACCTGAAAGGCCAAAGAAAAAATAATTGGTTACTCGCACAAAATCACATAGGCAGCCAAAGTTCACGAACAAAAGTAATAGAATTAACACTAAAGCAAGATAATACATTTTTGGTCCTCTTGATGGTGACCCTGCTAACACCAGTAACAGGTTTCATGCCAAGCTTCAACATTGCCTTGCGACTCTTCTTCTCACTTCTGCTCTGCTTTGAAGTCCCATTAGCACCTGCATCTCACAGCACTCCCATCATTAACTTTAACAGAACAATGCCATCTATTTAAAACAAAAACAACATTCACGAAACCAAACCGATACTTAAAATGAACCTTAAGAAAAAAAGGTTAAGACTATATGAGATCAAACTCATAAGCTATCGTTTAAAATCAGACAAAATGGACCTGTAATGCAACTAGATAAACAAAACACTTTAATTACGAAAAGACACTAATAACATGAAAAGATGGAAACTTTAAGGATTGTTACCCCAGGAAAAGCATTATAACTTGACAAGCAAATACTCTCACGTATTGGGCCACAAAGATACTTTCCATCATATTTCAAAAGTCGATTTCCTCACATACGAAATATGTAATTGAAAGAAACTCAATACACTTCCAATTCTCATAAACCAAAAGCATGTAAGCATTAGACACTAAACCATTTATTTGCTACAGTCACCTCACAAACCAAATAGACAGGAAAATTCTTTTTTTTTCCTCAAACAATGAATCGTCAAACAAAGAATTGAATCAAAGACACAACATTTGCAGAGAAAAAAAAAAAGTAAACTCACTAAAGCAACTTGAAGACTGAAAACAAAAATTCAAGAAAGAAAACCCAGATTCACAAATCAATAATAATTGCTTGTGGGAAAAAAACCGTATCAAATGAAATATAAAACAAGAACCCAATAAGAGAAATGAGAAAAGGAAGTACCGGGGGTGTCATCATCGTCGTCCTCGTCCTCATCATCCTCGTCCTCATCCTCATCGTCCTTCTCATCTTCTTTCACGTCCTCCACAACAGGCTCATCCTCGTTCTGCTTTTGAATATACAAACAGAATAAACTACCAAATAATAGACAAGTAACTATCAAGATTAAAGACATAAGCAAAAGAAAACCTGAGGAGGCTTCTTTTGCAGAGTCTCTTCCACAGTTGACTTGACCTCCTCGGTGGTGGAGACGGCGGCGGGTTCAGCCTCAACGACGGGACCGGGTGACATGGTTTTGGCTGCTGCTGCTGGTTTACTTATGTTTTGGGATAACGAGAGAGAGTAAGAGAGAAAGAGTGAAGAGTAAGAAAGGTAGGGATATAGAGGTCTCTTCCTGTGGGCTAAAGAAATATGGACCCTTTCTTTAGGCCCATTTTTAAATTAATTTATCTCAATCAGTGTTTTTAAACTCAGCCCAAGAACTAGGTTATGAGTTTTTATTAGAATAACCCTAATTTTTTTTTATAAATCAAAATAACATCGTTTTAATTAAAAAATAAATAGTTAATGGGTTATAACCAGATTTTTGACCGGATCAAACAGGTCATCCAGTCAGCTAAGTTTTTGACTTCCTTTATTTTTTTCATAAACTTGGTCTAGTTTTGATCCTGGATCATGCAGGTCCCGGGTTGACCCATCCAGACCGGATTTTAAATATTCTCAACAAAAAAATAAATTTTCTAAAAATAAAAATTTATATATATTTCTTAGAGAAATTAGATAATTATGCTTTTTTATACACCTTTTAATAGAATTAAAGACTTGAGATCACTTATATGGTCCGACACATTAATGCCAAGTGGATTAATGTTTGACAAGATAAGCAGTTCTTACCGCATCATCACCTTTCCAACAACTCAAAACCCTCCACCTTTCATATAGTTAACTTCTTATTTTTAACTATGTCTATACTATGATTATGTCTATACTATAATTTTAAAAGATTTTAAGTCTTAACTTCTTAATATTCATTTATTTTTAAGTTTTAAGGATAGTTTCAGAACTCAAATGCATTTTTATCTTTAAAATGAATAGAAAATATTGACCATACTGAGATTCATATGCAGAGCACGTAACAATGTTGATGATAAACATCATATGACTAATACAGCGGAGTCACTTCATCATAAGAGCTTTATAAATTTGATTCCATGCTAACTAGTTCAGCACTGCCAAGATTAGTTGGTACTAGCCATTTCCAGACATTAAAGGATTGGAGTAAGACTCTCGAGGAAATTCCACCCCCTAAAAAGTGTATTTTGTGGGCTCAGGTTAGTGAGTAAAACCCAAGCTGTCCCAGGCTTTTACAAGAGGTGCACATCTTGACTCGAACTCAAAACTTACTATGTAGATCTCAAGCTCTTTGCTATCACGCCACGCCCCTTAAAAATGATAGGAGTAAGACGTTTGCTGCTAGCAGAGGATACTTCCTGTGGTGTCTCACATTCCAGGAAAAAAAGGGTCTAATTCAATCACAATATAAACTACAATAATAACAATATGCAAACAAATGTCATATAGTTCTAGAGGTGAAGTATCCAAGGTAAAAATTGCAGAGAAAAATATAACAGACAGGCTTTGGGTACCAAATTGACAGAAGCGATCGTACGTGACAGAATTGTAAGATGATATATCTCAAGTCAAGTTGCAGCTGCAACAAGCTATGCATGAAAAGATGCAGATGCAACAACAGATTGAAGAAGTGGATGGTGTTGAAGGAAAACCATTCAATTTTACTAAACAACACTGCTAACCTAACCAGCGATGCCATGAGGTCAAATGCATATATGATAAATCAATTTCACTGGTTAAATTTTGTTGACCCTCTTCTGTTCCCAGATACCAGACGCTCAATAATTTACCATCCAAACATCCTCAAGGCCAAGTTCCACAACAGATGTTCTGAACAGCAAAATATAGCAACTACCCCCCTATAAAACAAAGAAAGCCTAATTTCCCACTAGTTCACACGGAAACATGATTCAGCGAAGGCTTCAAAAATTTCTGCAAAAGGAGCTCAAAACAATATGAGAAACTGAAAAGGTTCCAGTTAAGTACTATGATGCACTCTCTCTAAACACGAGTAAGGGTTAAGGCAATTTAGAGAAAAGTTAAGACAATCACAGAATGGATTTAGAATAGCATATGGCCTATGACCACTTCGTTACCACCCTCTAGCAAAAAATTACAGACAGTAGTATCACATTTGCATCTTTAAATTACGGCATTCAACATACTGCCACCAAGCACCTAGCAGCAACACGTCAAATTCTAAGCATGAATTTGACTAATTGACATCAAAAGGATCAGATTTTACAATGTAAGTGTCAGATACCATTAGCAAAACCAGAAAGCCTATGACTTTGGAAGTTTCATCTCTTCCTTTCTCTTCAACCTCCTTTGTTCCTTCCAATCACCTACTTTCTCTGAAGCATTGCAATGAGCTGATTTAGAATCCTTCCAGTCCTTACATGGAGCAGCACAATCACAAACATAGCAATAACACTGCAATCAAATCAAATTAGCATAATTAAAAACTAAAAAACACGAAACACAATCCTCGTTAATAATTTACCAGTTCACAATAGCTCTTATGTGGGGTTTTATCAAATGGGTATTTAATACAAAGATGCCTTGAGTGTGGATAATCTCTACAAGCCACCTATACAGCAAAAAAAGAAAAATCCAATTAAGATCAAAACTTTATAACCTATCAACGAAAAATAAAAATCAAAACCCTTTATCCTACTTGGCCAAAAATAAAATAAAGAATAAAAAAAGACCTGGCCTTTTTCAGCAACAACAGAGAGGTCATCGACACAACCACCATTATCAGTGAAGGAGGAGACAGAGAGAGTGGAGATACGATGAAGAGAAGTGTCAATATCAGAAGGGTCGAAATCAAGGATAAAGCAATCCTCAATCTCATCAAACTTTCTAATGTGTTCCGTGTTTGTTTTCTTCAAACAAAATACGGGTCTGATGGGAGTCCCGTCTGGAGACGGTGAAGATGTTATCTCAATTACAGCTGATTTGATAGTCTCATTTTCTTCTTTAACCTCCATGATTGTCTATTTGCATTCCAGGACAATAAACAATACACTGGTACAACACCGAGCAAGCGTAATCCAGAGCACGCAGTCTCAAATTTCAAAAACTAGAATATTGTACGAAAAGAGACCGTTGCTTTTCAAAGAAGACCCATATTGCCATAGAAGTTTTTGTTGGGGTGAGGAAGTATTTGTTGTTGAGATTTAAGGCCTAATCTATTGCAAAGTTAAAGTCCAAAACAAAACAAAACAAAATCCTGGCTCGCATGGAACATAATTTTCGACAGAAAATGTTTTCTTGACATTGCAATGTAGCCCATCATTTTATGGGGCAAAATAGCCGAGTTCTTTCCTCTATCATAATTAGCCCAACATAATTATGGCTCCATGTTTTCTTGTTTTCTGGATCCTAATTCTATAGATGGTGAGCCCCTGCGCTCTGATGGCCGAGACCCATAGGATGAATCTATGCACTCGTCGAGAGGACATTATACGCAGAAATTATTTCCTCCAATGTATAAACTTCATCTGTCCAACATGCAACCCACGCACTATACAATTATTTAAATCTCACTTTTACGTAAGAAAAAAAAAAGAAAGAATACAACTTTTGATGTACTGAATAACTCCATGAGACTACATATGCCACCACTCTTCTCTTTCTTTTTAACGGTGAGAGATCGAGGGTGAAGGGTGACCCAAACTCTCGTGGGGGCTAAGTTAGAAATGTCATGGGACTTTAGGAATGAATATTTGAAAAATCTTCAAGGACTGGGGGGGGGGGAAGGGCTGGTAGTAACTCTCAAGGGATTAATATGAAAATAAGGCTAACTTTCTAAACAGTGAATTTTTAAGAATCTTGGAGGGACAAGGAATAAATATCTATGCACGGAGTCATAATTGAGCTACGTGGATTGTCGTGCAGGGGCACTTATGGGTGAATTCGATTGTCGTGCAGGGGCACTTATGGGTAAATAAGTTTTTACTTATAGCTACTCCAATAAAAAATACTTTAAATTAATAAAATAATATTTTATAAAGAACCAATTATATTAGTGGAAAAAACTAGTATTTTATTATTTTTTAATAAGTTAATATTATTTTTTTTTCACATGATTATATTTAATTGGTTTATTATTTTAGTAGCCCTACTTTGTTAGTTTTGACTTTTTTAAAAGTTATGTAAGAATAACATTTGTGGGAGAGAAAATACATTTTAGAATTTTATTTAACTCTCTTTTTAAAGTGTGCAAATTAAATATAAAAAAATTAAAATAATATTTTTTAATATTTAACTTTTTTCACATGGCTACATTTAATTTTTTTATTTTTTTAGTGGTTTGGTTTTGGTTTTTTTAAGAGATATGTAGGAATAATATTTAAAGGAGAGAAAAGATAATTTAATATTTTATTTAATTTTTTTTTAGAGTTTATAAAATAAACATAAAAAAATTAAAATAATATTTTTTAATATTTGATTTTTTATTTGACACACTCATTAAAGATGCCCTAGGGGTACCATAATTTATTGCATCTCATAATTAAAGCCAAACCTACCAAATGTGATGCGACCTTGGGACAACACACCTCGATAGAAGGTGATAATTAAAATAACCATTATCTCTCTCGATCTTAGAATATTAGACATGCTTCCATTAATCAATCTTGTAAAATAAGTGATTAGAACAGATCGAGCTATATGCTGGGATGTTATCCGAATAAACCTAGAATAAGTGATAGAAATCTCCACTTGTCATTAAGAATTCTTCTAGGTTTTGGATTAACAAAATATGGAAGCTTCAGCTAGTTTGTTTACCTCAAGCGGTACGAGCGTGGGGCTAGCTAGCTAGCATGATCTTAATTATTGAATGTATGTGGTAAGTAGGTTTTCGACTGATTGATAGCAACCTTGTTCTTAAGAAAACACTGTAATGAGATTTCGATAGAAAATCCTTAGGAATTATAGAATAGTTCTGCCATGTTGATCTGACTGATCAATAAATATTATTATTTAACACCGACAAGGGACAGCTACCTCCATGGCTGGCGTTTGACAGATGCAAAGAGCGACGACCGTATTTTTAAAGCATTTACTTTGATCACCATATCAAATAGCCTCCCGACCTAACATTTTTTATACTTACACTTGATCAAGATGATGCCACGAGGAGGAGGTACTGTGTCAATTTAAGGCAGTACTGTGCTTAAGGGCAATGATAAGAGAGGAGGTGGTTGAGTACTTCCACAGTTCACCAAATATATATACACTGCACACCCCTGTCCTAGCGTTCACATACCCTCCCAAAGCATTTCTTCTCTTCTCTTCTCCTACACCTTCTTCAACCCTCTGTTCCCTTAAAAGAATTGATCACTCTTGATCACGATGGGTTCAACAGGTGAAACTCAGATGTCTCCAGCTCAGATATTAGATGAAGAAGCGAATTTTGCCATGCAACTGATCAGTTCTTCAGTTCTACCTATGGTCCTCAAAACAGCCATTGAACTCGACCTTCTTGAAATCATGGCTAAAGCTGGCCCTGGTGCTCTCTTGTCCCCATCTGATATAGCTTCTCATCTCCCTACCAAAAACCCTGATGCACCTGTCATGTTAGATCGTATCTTGCGCCTTCTGGCTAGTTACTCCATTCTTGTTTGCTCTCTAAGAGATCTTCCTGATGGGAAAGTTGAGAGACTCTATGGTCTTGCTTCTGTTTGTAAATTCTTGACCAAGAATGAAGATGGTGCCTCTGTTAGCCCTCTCTGTCTCATGAACCAGGACAAGGTCCTCATGGAAAGCTGGTAAGTATTCCATTGGGTGCCGTTTGGTATTGCGGCGCTTTTTAAATTTTTTTATTTTTTGCTTGAAAAACATTATTTTTTATTCATTTTCAAAACAAAAAAAAAAAAAATGCAATCTTCACCGCATTCTTCTACAGGTCTTAATCTTTATCCCCCTTTACCGTTCTAAAGAATTATACTGAATTTGATTTTAAAATTTAATTACAAGTTTAGGCTAACAATATTAATGCTACTCAATCATCTTATTAATATCACACTACCATAGAATAATTAAATAATTGAATTGATTAAATGATTCATCATTGTTTAGGTAGATTGTGCTTCTTAATTAAGAAGATAGTGTGACATGGTTCTGCTAGTGCTACAGGTATCATTTGAAAGACGCGATTCTTGAAGGAGGAATTCCATTTAACAAGGCCTACGGAATGACTGCATTTGAATATCATGGCACGGATCCAAGATTCAACAAGGTTTTCAACAAGGGAATGTCTGACCATTCTAAAATGGCCATGAAGAAGATTCTTGAGACCTACAAAGGCTTTGAAGGCCTCGCATCCTTGGTGGATGTTGGCGGCGGGACTGGTGCTGTGGTTAGCACAATCGTTTCCAAGTACCCTTCAATTAAGGGCATCAACTTTGATTTGCCTCATGTCATTGCGGATGCCCCAGCTTTCCCTGGTATATATTCACATGCATTGTCTCATGTCTAATGCCAACACTTAGATTATCTCGGTGTATGGCCAGTACTGGGTGTAGTAATGCACGCGCCACTTGCCTGTAATTGCTTATGAGTTCTGATAGAGATCATGTATAATGGGTGCAGGTGTGGAGAATGTTGGTGGTGACATGTTTGTTAGTGTGCCCAAAGCAGATGCTGTTTTCATGAAGGTGAGCTTTTTTATTTATTTATTGAAACCACTATGAAGTCACCTTCCTCGTTACATTCCACGCCATGGCTAACAACCGCGTGGTTGCCTGTACACACAAACAAACAGACCCATAAAACATTCATGATCCACTGTCATGAGGCTCATCGTCTGTCGAATTTAACAAGTTTCTACTCTAAATACTGAATTTATTATTTTCACTAATCCATGCACGTTGAGTGGTTGTGTTATTGATGGGGGTGGTGCTTGTATGCTCTCACAGTGGATATGTCATGATTGGAGCGATGAACACTGCTTAAGATTATTGAAGAACTGCTATGATGCGCTGCCGGAAAACGGGAAAGTGATCCTTGTTGAATGCATTCTTCCCGTGGCTCCTGACACAAGTCTTGCCACCAAGGGAGTCATGCACGTTGATGCCATAATGCTGGCACACAACCCCGGAGGAAAAGAGAGGACCGATAAGGAATTTGAGGGCTTGGCCAGGGGAGCTGGCTTTAAGGGTTTCGAAGTGATGTGCTGTGCATTCAATACGCACGTGATTGAATTCCGCAAGCAGGCCTAAGGCTCAAAGTCCCAGCTATTTTGAGTTCCATGTACAAGGGAGTTGTTGTCTGCCTGCTGGCTTTGCTTGTAATCTCTTCTAAAACAAATAAGATGGTGTCCTGTCTGCTTCTTGTTTCTAATTACCTCCATACCTCTAAGATCTCTTATTCATGCAATAGATGAAAAAGATTTCTTATAGAGGTACGTTGAAGTGAAAAAGAAAGCAATTCGTCTTTTATCTTGCAAGATCATGATCATGAATAATATAAGCTAATGTTTTTTCTTTTTCTGGGCCCTTCATTTATGACTTCTTCATGATCTTATGCCAGCCTTTTCATATTAGAAAAACACGGAGCAGTTACTCTTGTTTATTAAAATAAATAATAATTAGGCGCTCATAAAGCAACATGCTACTGCCATATGCAACTAATAATTAGGCGCTCATAAAGCTTTATGCAACCAATCCATCTCAATGTGTCTAGTCCACTCATGAAAAACTGGGTTGGCTGCTATGTGCAAGGCATCCTTGTTGTCGCAAAACAATAGAGCTGCTTTATGATGTATTAGACCTAAGTCTTTCAATAGTTGACGTAGCCATGTCAACTCACAGCAAGCTCCTGTCATTGCACGATATTCGGCCTCGATGGAAGAAAGGGAAACCGTTTTCTGTCGTTTTGACCTCCAGGATATCAATGACGGTCCAAGAAAGACACAATAACCTGTGGTGGATCTCCTAGTAAGTGGGCAACCTGTCCAATCCGAGTCACAATAAGCCCTTAACCTGAAGTCATTATTCGATGAGAAAAAAAAGCCTTGACCCGGTGCACCTTTCAAATATCGGACAACCCGAAGTGCTGCTTCCATGTGAAGTTTTCTGGGTTCATGCATAAATCTACTCAAAACATGTACTGCATATGTTATATCTGGCCTCAAAATTGTCAGGTAAATTAATCTACCAACCAATCTTCTATACTTGGTTCTTTCAACAAAACACCCTGGTATGATAACTTCAAACCTCGTTCCATAGGAGTGTTAATTGGGGCAGCTCCTAACAAACCCACATCATTAATGATTTCCAATGCATATTTGCGTTGACAGATAAAAATACCTTTCTTGGATGCAGAAATTTCAATACCAAGGAAGTACTTTAGATTACCAAGGTCTTTAAGATTAAACTGAATATGCAGGAATTTCTTAGTGTCAGCAATGCTAGCATGATCATTTCCAGTAATTAGAATATCATCAACATTTATCAAAAGTGCAGTAAAGAGCTTGCCTTGTGTTTTGGTGAACAAAGAGTAATCGGCTCGAGATTGAACGAAACCAACAGAACAAATAGCCTCTGAGAATTTAGCAAACCACTGTCGAGATGCATGTTTCAAACCATACAGCGACTTATGTAGATGACACACCAGATTAATCTCCCCCTGTCGCTGTAACCTAGGTGGTGGAGACATGTAAATCTCCTCAGCCAGATCGCCATGAAGAAAGGCGTTGTTTACATCCATTTGATGCAAAGACCACCCACGGGCTGCGGCTAAGGCGAGCAAGCAGCGAACTGAAATAATCTTGGCCGTGGGAGAAAAGGTATCCTGATAATCGATGCCCTCCAGTTGAGTGAAGCCCTGGGCGACCAACCGTGCTTTGTGCCTTTCAACAGTCCCATCTGATCGGAGCTTGACCTTATACACCCATCTGCAGCCAATTGGAGTTTTACCAGTGGGAAGTGTAGTAAGAGTCCAGGTGCCGTTAGCCTGTAGAGCCTGTAACTCAGAAGTCATGGCTTTCTGCCACTCAGGATGAACAACAGCCTCGGAATAGGACTTAGGTTCAGTGATTGTACCAATTTGAGCAACAAAGGATCTGTGATGAGGCATGTATCTGTGATATGAGAGGTGGTTAGACAGAGGATGACGAGTACCTTTAGCTGGACCCAGCGACAAAGAGGAGGATTGGTCAGTGTAAACATGGTTGCAGACGAAATCCTTGAGTGTGATCGGTGGACCGGTCTAACGACTTGAGCGACGAAGAGGAATAGGGACAGGAAGAGGGATAAGTTGTGAATTAGGGGGTGATGAGTGTACAGATGGTGGAGTTGAGGGAGATGGCCGTGTGGGTGAAGAAGGTGACGGTGAGTCATGGGGTGAAGGGGACATGTGTGATGGCTCCGACAAAGGAGAGGAAGGTAGGGAATTTGGTAAAGGGGGCGTAAGGGATGGTGACAGAGAAGCATCTGATGTGGAAGGAGAAGAATTGGGCCAAGGGATGTCACGGGCTAGAATAGGAATTGGGCCAGGCTCGGGTGTGGAAGTGGGCTGGACAGATGCATAAGGAAAGATGGTTTCATGAAATCTGACATCGCGGCTGGTTAAATTTTTTTTATTCGATAAATCAAATAATTTGTATGCCTTATGTCCAACGGGATAACCAATGAAAATTGAAGGAATGGAACGCTGATCAAATTTATGAGAAATACGGACATTAGTAGCATAAGTTAAACAACAAAAAACACGGAGATGAGAAAAAGAGGGTTGTTGTGAGAAGAGAAGTTTAAAAGGAGTTTTTAGGGAAAGAACTGGAGAAGGCAATTGATTGATTATGTGGACGGCGGTAAGAGCACATTCCCCCCAAAAAAGGGTAGGGAGCTGGGCTTGAAATTTTAAAGCGCAAGCCACTTGTAAAATGTGACGATGTTTACGTTCCATGACCCTATTTTGTTGAGGCGTGTAAACGCAAGAATGTTGAAATACGACCCCATGATCTTGAAAAAAAGAACGTAGGGAGGTAAATTCTCCACCGTTGTCACTTCGAAATGTTTTTATGTGAGATTCAAATTGTGTCCGAACAAAGCTGAAGAATTTTTTTAAAAGTGATTGTGCTTCATTTTTATGTCGCATTAAAAAAATCCATGTGAAACGAGTAAAATCATCCACAATGGTAAGGAAATAATGAGCACCAGTAAGAGAAGGATGTCGATAACGACCCCAAATATCACAATAAATTATTTCAAAAGGTTTTATTGAAGAAATAGTACTAGGACTGAAAGGTAAACGACTCTGCTTTGCCAAAGGACATACATGACAAGCATTATTTGACCGAATTGAAAAATTTTAAAAATTCTTGGCAATAAAACTTAAACAAGGAGATGATGCATGGCCTAAGCGATGATGCCAGAGATCGGTGGATGAGATGGTAAGACTGCAGGTCGACTGTTTTGTGGGTGGGGAGGAGGTGTTTACGGTTTTATTCGTCACAAGTGCCGTCAAATAATATAAACCGTCTCTTTGTTTACCCAAACCAATCATCCTCCTCGTAGCCAGATCCTGCAAAATACACCAATAAGGGAAAAAAGTTATTGAGCAATTCAGGCCTCTCATCAAACGACTAACTGATATCAGATCAACTTTGAAAGTAGGAACACAAAGCACATTATGCAGATAATAGACAGAGTTTAAAGGCAGCGATCCTTTTGCGACAATATTGACTTTATCTCCGCTGGGCAACATTACCGAATGTAATGAACAACTTTTATTTTTGCGGAATAATTTAGATGACAAAGAAATATGATCCGTCGCCCCGTTATCAATTATCCAATTGCGGGAAGTGATTTTAGAAAAACCTGGTTTGGTCACAACATTTGCCTGGGATGTAGAGTCATCATTCTTACTAACAAGTAACAAAAGTTGTTTTAATTGATCCTCCGAAATCCCAATAAACTGACTGCCATCAACTTTGGAAGGGCTCTCAGCCACATTATTCACTGCAGGCCTAGCCCAAGAACTCTCGGCCACATTATTCACTGCAGGCCTAGTCCTGTTATGGAAACCTCTTGAGCCCGGGTTGAATTTGGCCTTTGGATGGCCCACTGGATACCCGTTTAGCTCATAACACGTCTGGATCCAGTGTCCCATTTCTCTATAGTGTGAACAATTGGGACGTCCTCTGCCTGCGACTGTGCCCTGTCTTCGTCTGTCTTGCCTAAAGTTGTCCGTCTGCCTCTCTTGCAACCGTGGTTCTTGCGAACCATATGGACGGTTGAATCGCTCATGTCTGACTAGATTGGGTCTCCCTCGAACAGTCATAGCTGCACTGTTGCTGGGTTCAATTGCGGCGTGTGTTGAACTGAGGATGCGTTGTTTCTCTTCCTGGGAAACGGAAGAATACGCCTGCCGAATTGAGGGAAGGGGATTCATAAGGAGGATTTGCTCGCGAGTAGCACTGTAAGAATCATTCAGCCCCATCAAAAATTGCATCAATTTTTGTTGATCCTATTGTGCCCCATGTACTGCATTATCATAGGAAGACAATTCATCCCATAAGCCTTTTAATCTGGTGTAATAAGAGGAAACAGAGAGCTGTTCTTGTTTGAGATAAGCAATGTCTTGTTGGATTTCAAAGATGCGAGGTGCATTGCTTTGAGAGAATCGCTCACCAAGATCTTCCCAAACCTCATGAGCAGTGGAATAATAAATCACGCTGTTTGAAATTTCTAGGCTGAGAGCGTTAATGATCCATGAGTGGACCATATCGTTACATCAAGACCATGTTGCATAGCCTTCAGGATCAGTTTCTTCTGAAGGAGCTTTGATTGAATTGTTAACAAAGCCTAATTTGTTTTTGGAGTTCAAGGCTAAAGTCATAGCCCTTTTCCAAGTGGAGTAATTATCTTCGTTCAAAGGTTTGGAGACCAAAATCAAGCCCGGATGATCTGAGTGATGAGTGAAATAGGGATTTGAGATGTTTGTTTTTGAGAGATCTGCAGAAGTGGTAGGAACAACCATCTGATTTCCCAGGCCTGTGTCAATTGTTGGAGATGTTTCTTCTGTGGACATGATGATTGTAAAAGGAAGACGCTACACAGGTGATTTGAATGCAGCGGAGAACAACGAAGGATCAAGATGAATCAGGATCTTAACTCTGCTCTGATACCATGAAAAGATGAAAGAAAGATGTATATTGATTGAATGAATATTACAGACCTTAGGTCATGTATTTGTACAACAAAAGTATTCCTATAAGTTAGGAATAAGAAACTACATTACAGGAAATTAAGCTATAAGATAGGAACTATAACAGGAAGATAATATGTACTGATTATCTATTTCTATATAAAGATAATGTTAACGTTTATCTTGCTAACATAGGCTGTCTGGTTAGCATGACTCGTGGTCCACTACCTCGAGCATGTATTTTATCTAAGACCTAGTCACCACAAGATATACATTGTAAAATTTATGAAGAAGCGAGAATACTGTGCTAATTGAATAAATAAGAGATGCAGAGAATGAAATGTGACAGGCCTACATGTGATATGTGAAGGAAAAAAGAGTAGATGCCATGTTATACACTATCAGCAGATTCTGTGTTAAAGTACGGAAACAGTAATGAGAACTTGAATTCAAATGTTTTGCTTGAAAGAATATATACCCCAAGCCCCAAATGCGTAAAGGAGACAACATTTGTTTAACATAGTAAAATCAATAACTTGAATACACAAAAAACCTTAAACCCATCATTATAAACATTCCATGTCTCTTCTAGCACCTTTATGTTAATTTGAAAGCCATAGATTTGAAGCATCCAAGTACCAACCAGTAAATAAGTATAATAACAACCATGAACAGCTATCCAAGTACAGATGAACAATGTCACACCAGAAAGAAAGCTTAAGATCTCACCATATGTTTTAACTTCTAGTAGTAAATTGGCCCCATGAAAATATACGACTGCAGAGGACAACCTGTGATACCTGGGGAAATTTTGAGGTGTCAGGATGACCATGTTGGAGAATCCAAACCAAGAGCTTAAGTTGGTATATGGAGAGGTCAGTGAAGGATATACCAAATTGGTGTTATTTGTTAGATAAACGCTATACCATCTTCATAAAATATCTTAACCTACATGACTTGAGTGGGAAGGTTTGTGAAACAAAACCAGGAGCATGCTTGGCGAAAGGTTTCCTTTAATTCAACTCCCCAAGAATGGCACTCCTAGAGGAACCTCAAAAAATACAAGTCACTAAAAATCAAGGCCATGCTTGTTTGTGATGAACGAAATCCTTTTGGAAAATGAATTACAAAAAATAAATGTTTTTTTTAATGTTTAGTTGAGTTGGAAAACATCTTCCAATATTTTGGTGTGCATTGATAATAATTTTTTCCTATGGTATCCTATGTTATGATATAATTTATATTATTTTAGATATGATTATTGAATAGTATAAAATGTTGTGTATTATAATGTTATCTTCTAGAAATATTATATAAATTAAAACAATTTCTAATATTATATGTTGATATATATATTAGTAATTTATTATTTATAATAATATTATATATTTTAAACTATTATTACTAATATATTAGTGTTTTTATATATGAGAATATGGAGTGGTGCCAAGTTCTTGGTTCCTTCATAGAAAGTGTTTTCAGATCTTTTGAAAAGAAAAAAGAAAAAAGAAAGAAAGAAGTAGATATCTCCAGTTTTTCAGGCATTTGAGAATCAAAGGGGAGATGATGTATTCTCCTCAAGTCATTATGGCACTAATGAAAGCAATGGCAGAGTAATATATTGGTTTAATTATGTGCAAGACTCTCCATTGACACAACCAAGACAGTTGAAGTTAAGGGAGAAGAAGTATTGGAGAATATTGTGGAGGCTGTTGTTCAACGTATACAGCACTCCCGTTATGTAATATATATATATATATATATATATATATATATATGTACATGATACTAACCATTTAGTATACTACACATGATCAGAAAACCTATATAAGGTAAATACAAGATAAATATATATACATAATAACATTCCATAATATGCCCCCTCAAGCTGAAGGAGGAGAATCCACATGAAGCTTGGACCGAAAATAAGTGAAGGGCGCGCGAGGAAGAGGTTTGGTAAGTACATCAGCAAGTTGATCCTGTGATGAGATGAACCGAACCGCAATTTCCTTTTTGGCAACGTGATCATGAACAAAGTGATAATCGACTTCAACATGCTTAGTGCGAGCATGAAATATAGGGTTAACAGACAAGTAGGTAGCACCTAAATTATCACACCAAAGGATAGTCATAGGATCAGAGGAGAAATGAAGATCTGATAGCAGAGCTCGAATCCACAAAATCTCAGCAGTACCATCCGCAACAGCCTTATATTCTGCTTCAGTCGATGAACGAGCCACTGTGCATTGTTTTCCAGACTTCCAAGATATACCAAATAGCCACTGGTGGATTTTCTATCATCAAGAATACCAGCCCAATCAGCATCTATAAAACCATGTAAGGAAAGAGAGGACCCTCGAGTGATGTGTAGACCATAAGATGTCGTTCCTTGAAGGTACCAGACAATTCGTTTAACAAGAGACCAATGACCTTCGGTAGGCGAGTGCATTAACTAACAGACTTTATTTACAGCATAACATATATCGGGGCGAGTAAAAGTGAGATACTACAAAGCACCAACAATCTGTCGGTAACGGGTAGGATCAGAGTACATAGTATCCGAGGTCTACAATAGCTTAGACGAGGATGAAGTAGGCGTGTTGGCAGCTTTGCACGAAACCATACCGGCTCGCCAAATGATATCGAGAGTATATTTATGTTGTGAGAGCATAAGTCCTATGACAATTTTGGTGACTTCAATCCCCAAGAAATAATGCACAGAGCCTAAATCCCTGATTTTGAATTCAGAATTCAGTAAGGTAATCAAGTGGCATAGTAAAGTTGAATTGTTCCCAGTAAACAGAATGTCATCCACATACACAAGCAAGTAAATGAGATCATGGCCATTAGAATAAATAAACAGAGAGGTGTCAGTAGTGGGGCACGAAAACCAAGAGAAATGAGATAATTACTGAGTTTGGTATACCATGCCCGGGGAGCCTGTTTTAAACCATAGATAGATTTATGTAGGTGACAAACATGAGATGATAGAGTAGGGTGAGAAAAACTAGGTGGTTGCTCCATATACACCTCTTCTTGAAGAATCCCATTTAAGAAAGCATAGTGAACATCAAGCTGATGAATAAACCACCCACGAGTCACAGCAATAGTAAGTACTAACCTTACAGTTGCAGGCTTAACAATTGGACTGAAAGTCTCAAGGTACTTATTTCCTTCTTGTTGAGTGAACCCTTTAGCCACAAGACGAGCTTTATACTTATCAATACTACCATCCGCGCGTCGCTTGATTTTATAGACCCAGCAACTACTAATAACATTCATAGAGGAACAATAAGGAACTAGAGTCCACATACCATTTGATTGCAAAGCCTGAATCTCATCTTTCATAGCTTGTTGCCATGCCAAATGTTGAGAGGCGTCTTTGTATGTGAGAGGTTTATGTTTAGGAGAAGTAGAGCTCACGGTAGCATGGGACTGAGACACATTAAGATGCGCCTGTTTGGGCGGGCGAGGATTAAGTGTCATGTGGTGGCTGCGAGAGGAGTCAGCTGGCAGAGTTGAGGAATTATGAGAAACCTGCTGAAGATCAAAATTAGATAAATCAACTACCAGACGCAAGGCTAGAGGAGAGCCAGAGGAAGGACTCAATGTGGGACTGCCAGGAGGTCAAGAGGAAGCCATAATAGGAGAGGTGGCTGCTGACAATGGGATCACCATACCTGAAGAAATAGAGACTATACTTGGAGAGTGATCAGTAGCAGAGAAAAATGGAGATGAAGTATAGGGACTGTTACTCACGGGACAAGGTGAAGGAAAGGAGGCAACAACCCTATGATCAGGCGTTGGAGAAGGTGGCAAAAACGGGGTAGATGGAGAAGGCATGGGAGTAGGAAAAACGGTCAAGGCGGGGAGGGCTATTTGTAAAGATGGAGAAGGTAAGGTTGTTGTCTGTTCAGAATATGCAAAAGGAAATGTATTTTCATGAAATTTAACATGCCGTGCAATATACATACGAGATGATGATAAATCAAAGCAACGATAACCCAAATGAGAGGAACTATAGCCAAGAAACACACACGAGGAAGAGCGAAAATCTAGTTTATGTCGATTATAAGGATGAAGTAAAGGAAAACATAAACACCCAAAAATACGAAGAAAACTGTAATCAGGGGAAGATTTAAACCAACATTCAAAAGGTGTACAACCATTTAGAACAGCAATAGGCATACGATTTATGAGATAGACAACTGTTTTAAAAGCATAACTCCAAAATTTTAACGGAGCCTTACACTGACCAAGAAGCGTAAGACCAGTTTCAACAATATGACGATGACGACGCTCAACAGTACCATTTTGTTCATGCGTATGAGGACATATGAGTCGGTGATGAATGCCAATGGTTTTAAAATATGTGTTTAACTTCCTATATTCACCACCCCAATCTGTTTGGACAGATTTAATTTTGGTGGCAAATTGCCGTTCAACAAAAGGCTTGGAATTGAAGAAAAATTTCAAACACATCAGACTTAGCAACTAAAGGAAAAAACCAGATATACTTAATATAGGCATCCACAAAAATCACAAAATACCAATAACCATCAGTAAATAACATAGGAGAAGGTCCCCAAACATCACTGAAAACAAGCTCAAGAGGAGCACATGTTTTATGACCAGTAAGGCCTAATGACAGACACAATGCTTTTCCTAAAGGACAAAATGAACAATTAAAGTTAAAAACTCTGGAAGTACATGCAACTTTATTATTTGATACTAGAGACCCTAAAATATGAGAGCTAGGATGTCCAAGGCGACGATGCCAAACATTAGCAGTGGAGGACACAGACGTTGATAGGAAAGCTTGAGGTACGGACGTTGCAGAAGACTCGGGTAAGACATACAGACCATCGCTACTCTGACTGGAAAGGAGCACCTCCTTGGTTATTAGATCCTTAACATAAAACACAGATGAATGAAATTCAAAAAATACATTATTCTCAATGCAAAATTTCTGAACAGACAATAATGGTTTTTTAATATGTGGTACATGCAGAACATTTGATAGGATAAAAGTGTGTTTGGGAGTATAGAGTTTAGATTGAGCAATATGTGATATAACAAGTCCCTTATTGTCACCGACATGTAATTGATCCCTGCTAAGATAGGGCTCTGAACTCGTCATATTAGCGAGGTCCGGTGTCACATGCTGATTAGCACTCATATTAGGAAACCAACCTGCAGAGGAGAGCTGAGGATTCTGAAATGCCAAGTTAGTAGTAGCCTGCAAATGCTATGAGGTAAATTGAGAACAGTATTTGGCTGAATGCCCAAAACCATAACACAATTGACATTTAACATTTCTAAAATTTTAGTTTGAGTTAGAAACTCCACGAGAATGTTGCTGCCAACCAGTCCTAAACTCACGGGACATCTGCTGCCAACCAGATGCAGAGGTGTCATGGTTACCACCATGGTGGCCTCTCCATCCACCTCGGTAGGAATGGCCAGAAGGACCACCAAAACCACCACGCTGAACTGAGAATGCTGAAGCTATGGAATGTGAAGGTATAGGCAGCAGAGGTGCTGTCATAGGAGAACCAAGAGTGGATTGAAGGGAGCTCTTATTCAGGTATTCATGAGTGAGCATGTAACTGTGAAGATCAGAGTATGATAAAGGTTCTGCCCGTGTAGATAAACTGGTCACTAAGTCTTTGAAATCACTACGCAAGCCCCGAAATACATAAAGATTAAAATCCTCTAGGGAGAGAGGCCGACCAACAGCAGCCAACTCATCAAAGAGGACCTTAGCTCGCTGCAGATAAGTGCTAACTGAATCATCTCCCTAACGCAAGTCCTGAAAGGAACCATGTAACTGCATAATCCTTGAATGTGACGGTGAAGCAATGGATTTTTCAAGTGTCTGCTATATGCTATGAGATGTGTCACAGTCAACCACAAGATGTAGAATTTCAGTAGATAAAGAAGAGAGGAGCACACTTATAATTAATTGGTCTTACTGCTTCCATGAGAGAAAGAATGGGTTTATACTAGGGGCTACTGTATCGGTGGTAGTAACATAGAGTGCCGGACAAGGATAGGATCCATTCACAAAAGCATACACACCCTGATCCAGCAAATATGGTTTTATTTGCATTCTCCAGTATAAATAGTTATTGGTGGTCAGTTTCAAGGAGATAACCTGATGAGTATTTGAGAGAGGGATTACGGAAGCACCATGAAGATATGTGTTAGGAATAATTGACGCTGTAGAGGGGAGTCCAGGCAGTACCGAAACAATCAGTGCAGAGGAAGGTATTGCTGTCATTGTTAGAGGAAAGCTGCATCCAAAAGAAGGAGTTGCAGACGCAAAAAATCCAGGTGGAGGAGCCATTGAAAAACCTAACGCAAGTTGCATATGTGAAGAATTAGCAGGGAGAACAGGGGATGTTGCAGCTAGCATGTTTGCTGTAAGAAGAGAAGAAGATTGGGCTGCGGTAGAATCCATGAGAAGAAGAGAAAGGAGCTGATGGAAACTCTTTTGAGTATAATGCTCTGATACCAAGTTGAAGTTAAGGGAGAATTGGAGAATATTGTGGAGGCTGTTGTTTATATACTACACATGATCAGAAACCTATATAAGGTAAATACAAGATAAATATATATACATAATAACATTCCATAATAAAGACAACGAAACAAGATGGATCACTGCTTAAGTGCACAGTTCAGTCTGATGACCCTCAAAATAGTCTATAATATTTAAAATTCATTTAACAAAAATACAAGAATTATGTCTTTAGGACATGTTGAAATTTTGGCATCCAAAAAGCCATGTCCATATCTGAAAATCATAGCACGTGAAGTACATATAGTCACTTCTCCACTCAATCATGACTAGCATATCAAATTATCTTTTGGAACGAGGTATTGTCTCATTAATGCCAGTATTCATTTATTGGAATAATTTACATTTTGTAAAATAAAATATCAAATTCAGAATGCTTTAAGAAAATTAAAATGAATTATTTATAGAAGTGCATGTAAGTTCTATTTCATATGTCTTAAGGGTAAGCACAAAAACCTGAATAAATGAAGTCCTTGCCATTGTAGCTAAAGCCATGCTTAACAAGTGTTTCACTGTCATGAAGCAGAACACGGATTTAAGAAAAATAAAGTTTGAGAAACATAGACCAAAAGCAAAGAACATAAGAGAGAGAAAGTGCCTTATAGCTTCAACCCTGTGTGCATGACCACTTGCACTACTAAAAAATATAGTAATTAGCAACAGACGACTTCGTTGCAAATAATACTAAAATCCATTGCTAAAACAATTTAGTAACGGAATCAACAACGACAAAAATCGGATGCAGATTTGGCGTTGCTGATTTTTTAACAATAGATTTATCCGTTGTTGATTTCACAGCAACAGAAATTCTGTTGCTTACAATTAGCAACAGATAATCCAATGCTAATAACCAACAATGGATTTTTCGTTGCATATATTAGCAACAGATTTTTCTTTGCTAATTGTAAGCAAACTGTTAAATCTCATTTATTTTTCAATTCATTACAAACAATATCCAGTTTATGATGTTCAAAATCAGTATGGATTGTCCACTTAATATCCATCACTGCGAAAAATATTATACTTCAAATAAAATAATTACTGTAACAAAAACAAATATATAAATAACATCAAGAGCATTTCATTAAGCATTCCTTGCAATAATAAAAATCAGCCATGAAGTTGAAATTGTCAAAAGCCAATTAACACAAACAATAATAAAAATAAAAATCTAAATAATTAATTAAGCAGAAATCAAAATTATGAGTATGCTTACCTTAATGTTTGTTCCTATAAATCAAAACATTGAGTAGGAAGAATCCTTTCATTCATGCTTCAGCATCTATCAACAAGAAGATAAATCACAAAATAAATTATAACATCAGAATCACAATTCAAAGATTGATACTTGAAAGGTTAGAAATGGTTTCAAAGGTCAATGAAAATGATATATGTAATGTCATCCATAACACACACCTCAATAAAATAATAAAGAGAAACTATTGAAAGCCTAAACAATCATCCATACATATAATAAAGATAATTCATTACATATACTACGAAATATAATTAACTTGTGCTACTCATTATTATCATCACTCCTAACCATGTCATCATCATGACACAAAATCATGTTTTCGTTGTTGTCATCACCACCACCATAACAATTATCCTCATCACCATCACCATCACCATCACCATCACCATCACCATCAACATCATTAGCTTCTTCTTCTTCTTCATCTTCGTTGGCACAATTTATGTCAAGTTGAAGCAATTCATGTTGACTAATTTCTTCATAATAAGATGATTCAACAAGTATATTTGGATCATCAAGTGTTTGGGTAGGAAAGACACGACATGGTTGAGAAATCTCATTTGATTGATCAACATCAAATGATCTCACATTGTTGGCATCTTCAATAAATTCACCCATGTCAACATCATATTTCTCATAACCAAGTCCAAGTGGTCGCATAAATTTCTTGGCATCATAAAAATTGGATACCAAATTTTCATCATTAGGCATGCAACTTTTTGTAAAATCAATAAACTTGTTGAAGGCAGTCTGAGTAAAGTTAACTTCATATTAAGCAATTGTACATAAGCAGATAATTTGGATTGCTTGGTACACCCATCCCACAAAGGCTCATCCGCAGCTTTCAAAAGCTTAAAAAAATTAGATGCCTCTGGATTTGGAAGTTCCTCTATTACTACAGGACTAAACATATTATCATTAAAGTATGCATCACCAACCCCCATTGCATCCATAACCAGATTCCTATATGGATTTTCTAGACAAACATCATTCACAACATGACTAATTCCAACCAATGAAGGTTCAGCCAATATTGGTTCTGCGACATAAGGCTCCCCATGTATAGTCCAATTTCCATAACAAGGTAAAAAACCTTTTGTCAATAGATGCTTACAAACATCATCTTCCTTTAAAAACTTTTGATTTTTGCACCTCACACAAGGACATCTAATTCCCCCCCCCCGATATATTTTTATCAATTGAAAAGGCAAAATTGATAAATCTTCTAACACCTGTAATGTATTCAGGACGAAGGCGACTATCCATAAGATGACGATACATCCACGATCGATCATCCATGTTAATCTAATTAACATGATAACACCAATAAGCATTTTTATAAATAAGCATACTTCTTTAACTACTAGTACTTAAACAATCATTTAAAATAAAATATTTACCTCATAAACAAACTTTAATTATTTGTACAGCTCACACACACACACACACACACACACACACACACACACACACACACACATATATATATATATATATATATATATATATATAGCTCACTTTAATTTTAGATTTTTTTTTTAATATATAAACACTATAATATTATATTTTAATTAGAGATTTATGATTTTAACATGGTGATTTTACTTAAAGGCTTGTTTTGCCGCTAAAAAAATGCAGTATTTATTTGAAATATTTTAAGCATTAAAATTGAATTCAATTACATGATTTAATAATTTACTTGAAATATAAGAATTCTAATCTGTTATTAATTGAATCCAAATTTAAACAATATTGTTATTTATCCATTTCCTTTTTAATTATTAGAGTAAACTAGTATTTTAATTTAATTTAATTTAATTTCAGATTTTTTTAATATATAAACACTATAATATTATATTTTAATTAGAGATTCATGATTTTAACATGGTGATTTTACTTAATGGCTTCTTTTGCTGCTAAAAAAATGCATTATTTATTTGAAATATTTTAAGTATTAAAATTGAATTCAATTACATGATTTAATAATTTATTTGAAATATAAGAATTCTAATCGGTTATTAATTGAATCCAAATTTAAACAACATTATTATTTATTCATTTCCTTTTTAATTATTAGAGTAAACTACTATTTTAATTTAATTTAATTTAATAGATAACAATATTCATTTGTTATCTATCCCAAAACAGAAATTTCAAGTCCCATTTTGATGCTTGTTTGTTTTCTAACGCTTGAAGAAAGCATGGAGATGCTGACTTGATGGATGGATATGTAGTACAATATAATTACATATGAACCGAAAATGAAATGGTACAGCTTCTATGAATATAGAAATGAGAAGCCATTTACATCATATTAATGAAGCTGATGAGGTGTAACACTTTATGATGTCCCAATATGTTCTCTTTTTCAAGTGAAATCTTCTCTGTTTCAGTACTGAACAAACCGTCATTCCAAATTGATATGATATCTTTTTAAATCTCATCACTTCTTGGTTTTGTCCTTCTTATTTTCCTTCAGCATTACTCAAATTAATACATCAGTGAACATGATCATGATATGTTCTGTTTCGCCACTTCACATGCACGTAATGGCACACATTAGCAGACCACGACATGCAGGCATTACAGAGAAGCAGAGCCACGATGTGTAGTTGTGAAGGGCATGCAAAACCACGATGTGCAGTTGTGTGATGGCAACAGGATTAGCAGAGACCACGACGTGTAGTGGCAAAGTGGAAGACTTAGTCTAATTCCTTTATTTAGTCAATTGTCTGTTGAGTCAGTTATTCTGTTCTAATTTTCAGCATTCCTATTCGGTAGTTATGTTTGTTATTTCATTTCCTATCTGTAATGCTATATCTATATATAGCCTGAAGAATTCAGTAAAAGATATACAATTATTCTTCTTCAATATTCTTCTCTTATCCTATCTTCTTCTTTACCTTCAAATTAACCATATCAGTGGTATCAGAGCCAGGTTTTCAACCATGGACACTCGCGGTAAAACAAATGCAGAATTCCACAGTGATGTCAATGACATCTTGGCACGACATGAGAACAGTTTCGATCAGGTAAACGCAGCCTTACAAGCAGTGCTGACGGAACTCCAAGCTCTTCGAGCTTCTCGCAACCCAAACAATAACTCCTCTGAAACAAACCCCTTTGCTCGTGATGAATCCTCACAACCCCATACTTCTCGTTCAAACACCACAAAAGACCACCCTCATCACAACCTCAAATTGTCTTTCCCAAAATTTAATGGTGATGACCCAATGGGATGGATTTACAAGGCAGAGCAATATTTTGAATTTCAAAATATTGCGTTGGATCAACAAGTTCAGTTGGCATCATTCCATTTGGAAGGCATTGCCTTACAATGGCATCGGTGGCTGACGAAATTTCGTGGACCGCTATCATGGGAGGAGTTTACTAATGCTATACAACTCCGATTTGGTCCAACCGACTATGAAGATCCCTCGGAGGCTCTGACACGCCTTAAACAAACCACCACCATTGCAGCCTATCAGGAAGCTTTTGAAAGGCTTTCCCATAGAGTGGACAACTTGCCTGAGAAATTCTTAGTAGGTTGTTTTATTGCAGGACTCAGGGATGATATTCGCATAAATGTGAAGATCAAGCAGCCAGTAACATTGGCTGATACAATAGGGGTGGCCCGACTAATTGAGGAACGCAACCAGCTGCAAAGGAGATCAACTCAACCAATCCGTTTCCAGCCAACTTATGCAGCAGCAAAATCCTCTTCCAATCCAGTGGCTGGGGTGCTAGGACCCCCACCAAGTCAGCGACATAACCAAGGTTCCAATAATCCACCAGCAAACTTCCGGAGAATCACCAATCAAGAGGCACGAGAGCGACGAGAGAAAGGATTATGTTATTACTGTGACGAGAAGTTCGTTCCAGGACATCGTTGTGCCAAACCACAACTGTTTATGATTGAAGATTCACCTTAGACGGAGATCGAAGACGTGGAGATCAACCAACCTGATCTGGAACCCTCTGAATTTCTACCTGAAATTTCTTTTCATGCAATTACAGGAACCGAACATCCACAGACTCTACGTGTCCCTGGCAAGTTAAAGAGCAAGAATGTAACAGTGCTGATAGATGGAGGTAGCACTCACAATTTTATTGATCAAGCCTTGGTCTCCAGATTCGGATTACCAGTAACTCAGGGAAAGCAATTACAAGTTATGGTGGCTAATAGGGAAAAGATCAAATGTGCGGGGCAATGTCAGGCACTCACTCTCATCATTCAAGGCCATCCTGTCACCACAGATTACTACATCCTTCCAGTTGCAGCATGCCAGTTGGTATTAGGAGTGCAATGGCTTGCAACTCTCGGTCCAGTCGAGACTGATTACAAGCAACTTACCATGAATTTCAAGCTTGCAGGTATTTCTCACACATTTCAAGGATTAGGGAGAAACGACATTGAAGCCTTGACATATAAGGAGCTAAATGGATTGCAAGGTTTGGGATTGTTCTTCCAAATAATTCCTTCCAACAACAGCAACAGCAGCAGCGAACCACAGTCCTATCCGCTTGAGATCAGTCAACTTCTATCTCAATTTTCTCAGGTTTTTGAAAACCCGACCAGCTTACCTCCACAACGGTCACATGACCATCACATCCCATTGCTTCCTACAGCCGGACCAGTCACTGTGAGGCCATATCGATATCCTTATTATCAGAAGACTGAAATAGAGAAAATGGTTAAGGAGCTTCTACAATCTGGTTTAATCAGACCCAGCCACAGTCCATTTTCCTCCCCAGTTCTATTAGTGAAGAAGGCTGATGGTGCATGGCGATTTTGTGTAGATTATCGGGCACTCAATGACATCACGGTGAAAGATAAGTATCCAATTCCAGTAATTGATGAATTATTAGACGAGTTGCATGGCGCCAAATTTTATTCTAAATTGGATTTGCGTTCGGGATATCATCAAATCCGCATGCATGATGCTGACATTCATAAAACAGCCTTCAGAACTCATGAAGGGCATTATGAATTTATTGTGATGCCATTTGGTCTCACTAATGCGCCCGCAACATTTCAAAGCCTCATGAATGATCTCTTTCGACCCTACCTTCGACACTTTATCTTGGTTTTTTTTTATGACATTCTAGTATATTCAAGATCATGGACGGATCATCTCACTCATCTGCAAACTGTTCTACATATTTTATCAGCTAACAGTTTATTTGCCAAAATGTCCAAGTGTCAATTCGGGGTTTTACGTGTCAGCTACTTGGGCCACATCATTTCTGAGTAGGGAGTAGCGGTTGATCCCGCCAAAATCGAAGCTGTCGTCGACTGGCCACCACCAACAACAGCAAAAGGGGTGCGTGGATTTCTTGGTTTGGCAGGTTACTACCGCAAATTTATCCGTCATTTTGGGGGCATAGCAGCACCTTTAAATTGTCTTTTAGGCAAGGATGGATTTCAGTGGAACCAGGCAGCAGAGAAGGCCTTCCAACAGTTGAAGGAAGCACTGACATCCCCGCCAGTCTTACGCCTTCCTGATTTTACTCAGCAGTTCGTAATTGAGTGCGATGCTAGTGGAATAGGACTTGGTGCCATTTTTCTTCAACAGAACCAACCAATTGCCTATTTTAGTGAAGCATTGAAAGGGTCATCCTTATTATTGTCCACATACGAAAAAGAAATGTTGGCAATCATTAAGGCAATCAAGAAGTGGCGTCCATACCTGTTGGGCAAACCTTTTATAGTTCGCACGGATCATAAAAGCCTCAAATACCTCCTGGAGCAACGAATTACTACACCTGCACAGACTCGTTGGCTGCCAAAACTGCTGGGTTACGATTACAAAATTGAGTATAAACGTGGGCCTGAAAATCAAGGTGCTGATTCATTATCACGTGTCATTGAATTCCAGTTTATCTCCATTTCTCAACCACATGCAGATTGGTGGCCACTGCTTCAGAAAGAAATCCAGCAAGACTCTTTTTATGCGGACTTAGCACACAAACATCAACCATCTCAATCCGGACATCAGTTGCTCCTTCGCGATGGCGTTTGGTTCAAGCATAACAAAATTTATTTAAGCCCCAGCTCTCCATTGATTCCAAAGATTCTAGGTGATTGTCATTCATCACCTGTAGGAGGACACTTTGGATTTCATAAGACTCTATCTCGCATCAGACAGAGTTTTTTTTGGTCTCATATGAGGCAGCATGTGAAGGAATTCTTGCAACAGTGTGATGTCTGCCAGCGGTATAAAACAGATTGCATGCAGCCGGCAGGATTGCTTCAACCTCTTCCCATTCCTGCTCAAATCTGGACTGATGTCTCCATGGATTTTGTTGAAGGGTTACCATCTTCCAATGGTTATACTGTTATCATGGTCGTAGTGGACAGATTAACCAAATATGCTCACTTCGTTGCCTTGAAACACCCATTTTCTGCTGTTAGTGTGGCCAAGGAATTCGTTGCTAATGTGGTTCGTCTGCATGGGATACCAAATTCCATAGTGAGCGATCGGGACAAGGTTTTTATCAGTGCTTTTTGGCGCACACTATTCAATCTGCAGGGAACAAAATTATGTATGAGTTCCAGTTACCATCCCCAAACGGATGGCCAAACCGAAGTTGTCAATCGGACGCTGGAACAATATCTACGTTGCTTTGCAGGAGACCAGCCACGCAAATGGGTTGAATGGATTCCCTGGGCTGAATTCAGTTATAATACTTCAATCCATTCCTCCACAAAGATGACCCCCTTTGAAGTTGTTTATGGCATTCCTCCTCCCACCTTACTGACTTATATTCCTGGCACTTCTCGCGTTCAAGCTGTTGATGAATATCTACGTGACAGGGATACCATTCTGCATGATTTGCGCCATAATCTTCAAATGGCCCAAAACAGGATGAAATGCCAAGCTGACCAACACCGGTGTGAGGTAACCTTCAATGTTGGCGATTATGTGTATTTAAAACTTCAGCCCTATCGGCAGACTTCTGTGGCTTTTCGAGCTTCTCTTAAACTCGCCCCACGTTTCTTTGGTCCCTACAAAGTATTGGAAAAGGTTGGGTTGGTGGCTTATAAACTAGCATTACCTCCGGGTTCTCAAATCCATGATGTATTTCATGTCAGTTTATTACGGAAGCATCTGGGTCCAGTTACTCCTACCTCTCCAGACCTTCCCCCTTTCTCGGTTACATCCGTGGTTCTTCCCCAACCTGAAGTTATCTTAGATCGGCATGTGATACACAAAGGTAACTATCGTCCTAAATCTGAAATTTTGGTGAAATGGGTTGGTGCACCAGCAGAAGACGCTACTTGGGAAAATGAGTGGCGTTTTTCCAAGTCCTATCCTGACTTTTCCCTTGTGGACAAGGTTCTTTAAGGGGTAGGGAATGATATGTTCTGTTTCGCCACTTCACATGCACGTAATGGCACACATTAGCAGACCACGACATGCAGGCATTACAGAGAAGCAGAGCCACGATGTGTAGTTGTGAAGGGCATGCAAAACCACGATGTGCAGTTGTGTGATGGCAACAGGATTAGCAGAGACCACGGCGTGTAGTGGCAAAGTGGAAGACTTAGTCTAATTCCTTTATTTAGTCAATTGTCTGTTGAGTCAGTTATTCTGTTCTAATTTTCAGCATTCCTATTCGGTAGTTATGTTTGTTATTTCATTTCCTATCTGTAATGCTATATCTATATATAGCCTGAAGAATTCAGTAAAAGATATACAATTATTCTTCTTCAATATTCTTCTCTTATCCTATCTTCTTCTTTACCTTCAAATTAACCATATCAGATCATAAATAAAAAGCTTTCACTTTTGGAGTGGATTCATCTGTTAAAGAGTAAATTATTTATGTGCATGTTTCAAAGCATACTATAAGATAAGAAATGATGTTGTCTAGCTCAACTGTGGGGTTTTCCCTATTAATTGCCATGGAGAAATAATTATATCCGTTGGACATAATTTTAACTTATGAAGCCTTTTTAGCCTTAAGCCTTTAATAGTTATGATCTCTTGCGTTGATACTTTTGGAACTTTGGGATGCCTAGTCTTTCTTCAGTTTAGAGGTCATCTTTTGGTGCAACAATATATGGGCTTGTAACCACATCATGTAAGTTTGAGTCTTAAGTGCAACCTCTGCATACACAAATACTGAGGGGTGGAGCTATTTCCAAAAGCTCCATCCTAGATACTCACTTGAACCAAAATTGGGCATTGACCTTTTTCCTTTTTCATACACGATTTAGTTCCTTGTGTTATTCATGTGTGCCTAGTGATGTAAATATTGATTGTTGTCTAGTTTACTAGGAAAGACACTAGATTATAAATTCAGGCAAGCCTAGTAGTTTTCTTTAATTGTTATCTTATCTTTTTAATGTGCCATATTCTTTCAAAAAGAATTAATTATTTGTTCTTGGACAACCCATTAATTAGCCTTAAAAATAATTTAAAGTTGGTTTAAACATTAATTAATTATTTTTCTTTTGAACCTAGGTCACTTGTTGATCTGAGAAATGATGGCTAAATAAACTACTCACTCAAAAGGGTCCAGAACCCAATTCAAACCCTTCAAAAAACTGGCAAAGGATGTATGTATATCAGGTGAACATTTTGTAGCAACTATATTATGCAAATAATCTATCATATTGAGTGATAGCGAGAATCTACAGAAGAACTTAGTTGATTAAAAGTCATCATGGAACAACCAAACAGGTATACATGAATATTTGCATATTCCCACTAAACACAGAATTGAGGAAATGTAATTAATTGAAGAGATTATAATAGACATGCCCAGCAGACAAATTAAGCATAATATAATTAAGCAACCATCTAAAAATGAAGAAAAATAGACTTACCTAAGCCCCAATAATCATTGGCTCAAGGTGGAGATTTTCTTATTGCAACCCAATCAGACTTACCCAACTCTATTGGTTTATATTGTGATCCAATAAGCCATTCATATTGCTGAAAAAATAAAAAACATAAACATTATGTTAAATCCATCCAACTATATCCATTGATAGTCTTTAAAACAAATCTAAGTTAAACTATAAAAAACAGAAAGATTATCCAAGTTAAATTGTTAATTTTTTATATTTTTTTTGAGCCATTCTAAATAGTTCCTCCATGGCTGCCACTGCAAGCTCAATTATCATGGGCTTATCAGCCTCAGTAGGTGCACTAATAGACCTTAGTAGGTCTCCATATAATTGAAAACAAAATGTTAAATGGCAATGGGCAAACTCAACTCTCACTGGTTTATTAGAAAGATAATCAACAATTTCGTTTATCTTATTGCGTAGCTAGCCTTTGAAAGCAAATAGAATTGCAAAACCACTAGAAAAATGTTGAAAAAACTCACACAGACTTCCCCATCAGTAGGTTCTAAAGTCACAGTCGTTCTTGGATACTCTGTTGTGCCTCTATGGTTAGTGCTGCCTATTACCAGAACAAAAAACACCCACCAATACATTTCATTAACAAATACTCCCTCCAATATATTTGTATTTACGAGTAAGAGAAAGAAACCTTGGTAAAATACACGGCAATATCCTTTGATGAAGCCAACGACACGATCATCGTAGTTAAAGCCTACTTTCCATATTAGAGACCCATATCCAAATACCCACAACGACCCATTTTTCCATGTTTCTCTTGCATAACACAAACCAAACTAAAAGGTGGATTATTCCAGAAAATGAAATGATATTAGAAATATGAATAGGATCGTAAAATTTGAATTTTGTCAAGGAAAATAAGTGCATATAAGTTTTGCAACTAAATCTAATCATTGAATATTTTGAAAAAATAACTACATGAATCAGCAACCACCACATCCTAGTAATTTGGATTGGCTGTGACTAAAATGCAGCACTAAAACTCTGGAAGCATGCTCAATCAAATCATAGCAAGAAAACAAGAAAATCTTGGAATGCTACATAAGCAGAGCATCATAGGTTAACCAATTGCTAGACTATCTAGATTTGAACAGCATCCATACACTGCTGTAACACTTAAAATTTATAGAAGTAGAGCATCACAAGTTAAAAAGTTCAACCAGAAGGATAGCAAGTTATAACATCATGAAACACCTCTGTGAAACTGAAGATATTGAACTGATGCATAATTTCCACCAATCATTCTCTTCCAGACACATGAATTACCCGCATTTTTTCAGTTGCCTAAAATCACTCCATTTGTGAACCGTAACCCTAAAAATTAAATTGGGGATTTTCATAAATTTTCAATTAAACATGCATAATTAGGTTATAGATCATGGTAAAAACATTTCATAAACCCTTATATTATCGAATTAATAGCATAAAACCATTATTCAAAGTATCGAGAAAAAAAAATTAGTACCCGTGTTCTTGAGTTATAGGTGAACGGGATGAATCTACATGATAGAATAACACCTGAGATTGGAAAAGTTAGGTTAAAACGTTTTAGGGTAAGTTAGATTTCAATAGACAAAAATATAAATCCTAAATTAATTGTTTCTATCATTTTGTTTTTATATTAAAATTTAAATAATTATTTTTTCAATTAGCAACGGATTATCCGTTGCAAAATTTACGTTGTCTTTAGTAACGGATTTTCCGTTGCTAAATCCTGTTGCTAATATTAAAAAATTAATATAAATTTAATCCGTTGCAAATTTATTACTGAATTTAGCAACTGATAATTCAGTTGTTAAATTCAGATGCTAATAGCCCTTGTTTTTAGTAGTGTTGGTTCTCCAAATGCACTACCATAATGAAATCTACCGCATGAAACTCCAGCTTTACCCCCAAGAAGCTCTATCATCTTCCCAATAGTCATTCGACTATATAAAAAACAAGAACACAATTACATTATTTAACTTGCACAGATCTTGCACTCCTATCAATTGAAAAGATACCGCACGACAACTTATAACTTGTGTGCATGTGAAATGAATTAGTTGTAAAAAATCATCAAAAAGAATCAAGCCATTGCGATGAGGTGAAGCACCATATTGAAGAAGCTAGTAAAGTGCCCATGTGACATATTGCATGAATAATATCATATAGTAGTTCCATCTTGTATTGTGTTATTGAAATTACAATCTGCCTATTATTTATTGGCTTTTTCTTTGCTCATCTGCATGCTTAAAAGCTGTTGCAAACACAGATTTGGTTTCACAAAATGAGCGCAAGTAATACATACAATCAATGCAGTCACAGGTGTCAATAATTGAGAACATAGTCAATTGTCTCTAATGTGCAGACTTCAAAACATCACTAAAAACTGATAATACTTGTAACTTTAATAAATAAATGTAAAATCTTTCCATTTAAAATAGAAGAATTACTTATCACATGGTCAAAATCCTTGAAAAGGGCATGGTGGAAAGTATTACTAAAATCTGCATACATATGAATAAGAAGTTGTCCCCACTCCCTCCCACTCTGCTTTGAGCAAATCTTTTGAAATGCTTATAACTAGTCAAATTCAATTTGGCAAGGTAATGGTGTTGGTAACCTTCACGAAAAAATTATTGGAGATAAACTCCTTTCATTATTGCTTCCAACTTCCTATATATATATATATAAAAAAATTATATTGGTTCTTTTATTTGAAAAAATACCAATAACTTAAGTTTTAATAATACCTGTTGTTACTCAATTTTGGACCCCACGTGCTGGAGACGATGTATACCTGTTTTGAACCGAGTGTAGCTCATGTTTGTTGGAAAAATTGATAAAAGCAGAAAAAGAAATTTTTTTTTTTTTGAAACCTTGTTTGAGCTGTTTTTTGCTCTCTTTATCCTTCCCCTTTGCTGCCAAAATCATCAGGTTTCTTAGATTGACTATAATGCTAAATTCATTCCTTCGTTATCTTGTTTTTGAGGTTAAATAAATCCTTCAAAATTTGCACTAAAAAATTATTCTGTTGTTGTCGTAATTTTTTGTTCCAACTTAAGCTCTGATTCTAACTCAGTTTTGTACGATATCTGACCATCCTAGGTATATTCTATCACTCATTACATGTTGAAAAATATACGTACACCTTTATTAGGTCCTAGGGATCATTGTTCATAGGGCAGATTCTCAGTCAGATTTGGATGCTCAGCATTGTCAGATCAAGCACATTTTTGACCAACTAGATTACTGTCAGTTTCTGTTCTGTAAAAAGATTTTATCTCACTTCGACTCCTTCATCAAAGTTGTAGTCCTAGACGTGTAGATGAATTTGAGCTTTTGAATCACTTGATTCCTATATTAGAGGCTTAAGATGTTCCTGTTTGAATATCTAGCGTGAAGGCAGAGAATTCTGCTGCGAGAAGGATATTGACCCGAGTCTACAGTAAAAAAAACTCTATTTTTGGCCTAGTTTTTGTGATTTTTGTTCTTAGTTCATACTCTCAGTCACATCAGGATTCTCGGCATTCATCAGTTTTTGAGTTAGATCCGGAGATCCCTTTTGACCAACCAAATTACTGCTAGATTCTGTTCTATAAAAGGATTTTCTCTCACTCCGACTCCTTCATCAAAGTTGTAGTCCTATACGTGTAGATGAATTTGGGCTTTTGAATCACTTGATTTCGATATCAGAAGCTCAAGATATTTCCATTTGAATATCTAGCGTGAAGGCAGAAATTCTGCCACGGGAAGGATATAGCCTAAGTTTGCGGGACTGATTCAAAGGATTTTTTTTTTGGCCCAAGGACTGAATCAAAAGGTGCTAAAATGAGGATTTTAATTGAAGAACGATATTGGAAGCTAGAGAGGGAGCTAGATCATCATAAATGACGGGATTTCTACCACACCGAATAAGGAAAATAACATTTCTGTGCAGCTATAATTCATAGGAGACAACAGCCTTTGACAACTATAAAATGCCATAAAAAGAATAACCTCACCATCATCTAATGGCTGGGATTTTATCCCTAACATAGATGGCTGGGATGATGTGTTAATGTTGGAAAGAAATCACTAGAATCAGCACATAATCAATGAGAATATTGTAGTTTCCTCATTTTTATTATTTGGTTGCAAATCAGCTGGGATTTGCATCCTAGATTAATGCATTGAATCTTTCCTAATAAGAGCTGTGTATAGACTATATATACTATGCATCTGCTGACCTAAAACAAGGAGGAAGACGGCAACAAAAAAAGAGCACAAAAAGAAGAGAAAACGGAGAGAAAAGAGTAGGAAAAACAGCCAAAGACAGAAGAGAAAAACGCAAGAAAGGCAGGGAGTAAAAATATAGAGAATAGAAGGAGTTTCTGTTCGTTACTATGAAACAAAAAAGAGAGCAAAAAGATAGCAGAAAAAAGAGAGGAAAAAAAAAACAGGGGAGAAAAGACGGAAAAAAAGAGAAGGGAAGCCAGGCAGAAACAGAAAGGAGAGGAACGAAAAGAAAAAAGAAAGCAGAACGCTACTGTCAAAAGCAAAAAAATAAAACAGAGGCAGGGGCGTGAACTCAACAAGCATAGCACGTTTTCATTGCTGTCTCCCTCGTCATCTCGAGAGAAAGCATCAGTAGAAGGAGAGAAAACGAACAGAGAAGGAAAGCAACCATTGGCTGAGCGCAGAAGCTTCAACACCTGTTGTCTTCGTCTGTCTCAGCGCCAGCTTTTAAGAAAAGGAAAGCAGAACAGAGAAGAAGGGAAAGAAAAGAGAATAAAACAAGGAGAAGAAAGGAGAAAGATGCAAGCAACAAAGGAGAACGCCAGACGAAAACAGACAACGAAGGGCTAAAAAAAAGGCATTGCCAGCAGACCAGGTAAGTTCTTTTATTCCCAGCTTTTGCATGCATTCTTGTATTTGTTACTGTTCAAGTGAAATTTAATTCACTTGAACAGTAACCGGGTAAGGCATGTGTATTTTTTATATATATATTGTAAAAATAGAAATCTAGTATTTAGAATACCCGATTTTCGACGCAATGTGATAAAAATAAATATATATCAAAATATGTTTTCTTGTGTGTTGCATACGGCCAATACCCTAACATGTTTTAAACGTTTTTTTTTTTTATATATATATAAAATATTGGAAGTTTTAAAAAGGTGTTTTTGCATGGATTTCGTAAACACAACAAAAAAATTATTTTCTTGCATTTTTGGATTTTACAACATGTTTGTAAAATTCCAAAGGGTATTGGCCAATATTCCAAAAAATATAAAAATCCTATTTTGTGGGGAATTCATCTATTATTCACCGCTAATGTTTGGATAAAGAAATCCTTAAAGGATGAATATCCAAAAAATTATTGGGAGTAATAAATCTGCACATATCCTTGAAAAAAGCCTTGATTATAATCGAGGACATTTCAATTTATTTGTTTTTGTATTATTCACCGCTAATGTTTGGATAAAGAAATCCTTAAAGGACGAATATCCAAAAAATTATTGGGAGTAATAAATCTGCACATATCCTTGAAAAAAGCCTTGATTATAATCGAGGACATTTCAATTTATTTGTTTTTGCTCCATGGTTTATGAGCCGTGAGAGTATAAAATACTAAAAAATATAGGTTTTTTTTAGTGCCCTAGATTTCTAAATTTTTTGTCCCTCCTCCTTGCGATTTACGAGTCGCAAACTCTTGAAATACTAAGGGAAAAATGAACTTTCAAAGCACATGAAATCTCCTTAAATTTCTATCCTATTAAATTTTATTTGAATCAAACCTAGAAAAACTGATGGGATTAGAAAACACCAACACCATAGCAATTATAGAGCAAACCAAACATCAAACAGCTTACCTTAGGTAGGGCGTACTAGGGGTGCTAATACCTTCCCTTTACGCAACCAGTCCCTTGCCTTAGAATCTCTGAAAGACCAGTTAGGGTTCTTAGTGACCAAAATACTAGGTGGCGACTCCCTTATTCACAATAAAACAAAAGACCCCAAAATTCAATCGAAAGTCGTCGCGACGCCGCGCTCTGCCACGAGGGTGCGACAATACCAATAACTTTATTATTATTATTATTATTATTATTATTATTCATTAGGCAATAAGATCTTTTTTTAACAAAAAAATTTGAATTATTTTACACATTCTTAATTACACTCCTAAGTATGAACTTATCAATAATTTACTAAAATAATAACTTTTTAAATTTTAAACCTTTTTTCTCTGTATGAAATCTTCAAATCTCATTACAACTATAATTTTTAAGAAAATGTCAAGAAAAAAATAACAGACACTCCACACAAGTGATGTGTGTTGCTTCAATCAGTTTACAAAAGCCACTTCCATATATGTTTGATTTCGTCATCCTCACATTTTCTACTTTCATTACTTAGATAAATGGGTGCTTTTAAGTTTGTTTTTTCTGTGATGGTCCACATGATATAAGGGGATAATATGCATGTATAATAATCGAAGCTCTTATTATACTTGGAAAAAAAAAAGACAGTTAAAATGCTTTGCAAACTGTTGACAATAGGTATATAAAGAACTAAATGTTGATGATAACCAAAAAAACAAAGAACAAAGAACAAAGAGCAGAATGTTTTTGATGTAGGTTACTGCCATCCTTTAGCTGTTATTTATAGATGAAATCAATCACAACACAATTAAGAAACATAACTATAAACTCCTTCATTTATGGAGCTGTGTAACTTACCTAAATAAGTTTCATATCTAAAGAAGTAAAAACTGACTAAACAACATTAAGATAATGATGTTACTAATAAATAAACATTAATGAAAGATAACATATGGCTGAGACATTAATTTCAGCTTTGGTGCCATAACTTCAACACTCCTTGGTTCCAAAGTTGCACATTCCTATCATCTCCCTTAGATCTTCAAATCTATCTTTAGCTAAAGGCTTGGTGAACAGGTCTGCTAATTGCTCTTTTAAAGTACAGTATATCATCTCTAGTTCCCCTTCTTGTTGGAATTGCCTGATAGCATGGAACTTGATCTTCATATGCTTGGTCCTGTAATGAAAAACAGAATTCTTTGAAATAGCTATTGCTGATGTATTGTCACAAAACAATTTTGTGGGACTTCGTTAATCAAAGTCTAGATCATTCAGCATTTTCCTTAGCCATATCAATTGCTTTGCTGCCACATATCTGCTATGTATTCTACCTCTGCAGTGGAATGTGCAACCAATGATTGCTTCTTTGAGTTCCAACAGAAAATGCTTCCTCTAATAGCAAAGCAATAACCTGAGGTGCTCATCATTTCTTCATCACTTCCAGCCCAATCACTATCAGAAAAACCAACAAGTTTAACAGAACTTGATTTCATAAAATGCATGCCAAACTCTAAGGTCCCTTTCAGATATCTCAGAACTCTCTTGGCTGCAACAAAATGGATTTGACTTGGACTTTGCATGAACCTAGAGAGGTAATTGACAACAAAAACAATGTCTGGACGTGTTGCAGTTAAATACAACAAGCTGCCAACTAAACTTCTGTAGGCTTTTCCATCAGTTTTGGGAGCTCCATCCTCCTTCATTAGCTTTTGTCCCAGTACCATAGGTGTACTGACTGGTTTGCAATTTTCCATTACAAATTTGTTTAGTAGCTTCATTGTAAACCTCTTTTGACATAAGAAATAACCTTGCTCCGATTGAGTTACTTCCATGCCTAAGAAGTATGACAGCAAACCAAGTTCATTCATCTCAAACTTATCCTTCATGTTGGTTTTAAACTCCTCTACCAGCTGCTCATTGTCTCCTGCAATCAATAAATCATCTACATACACTGATATGATCAGAGTATGTTTGTCAACATTTTTCACATACAAAGTTACTTCATTCATGCTTCTTTCAAAGCCTAAACTCAAAAGATACTTATCCAATCTGCTGTACTAGGCTCTAAGAGCCTGTTTAAGTCCATACAAAGCCTTCTTTAGCAAATATACTTTGTTTGATGTGATCTCCTTTTCAAAGCCATCAAGTTGTTCAACATATATTTCTTCATTTAGAACACCATTTAGAAATGCAGACTTAACATCCAACTAAAAAAATATGCCAACCATTTTGTGCTGCTAGAGCAAGCAAAAGCTTTATTGTATCAAGCCTAGATACTGGAGCAAATGTCTCAGTGAAGTCAATACCTGGCTCTTGTGAATAACCCTTCACTACAAGTCTTGCTTTGTGCTTACTGATACTCCATTCTACATTCAACTTGGTTTTGAAAATCCATTTCACATCAATTACCTTCTTATGAACGGGTTTGTCAACCAGTATCCACGTTTCATTCTTTTCTATCATCGTGAGCTCCTCCTTCATTGCAGCTATCCATACTTGTGAGTTGATAGCTTCTTCAAAATCTATTAGTTCTGTTTCAGCAACATTGCACCTGCTGTAAATGTCAGCTAAGGACCTTGTCCCCCTTACTGGTTTGTCATCAACAATATCATCATCCTCTGTAGCATCCAGTTCAATTTGATACTCCTGTTTTGTCCCTTTAATTGATGCAGCTTCCCAGTTCCATATACCATTCTCTGCAACTTTTACATCTCTAGCAATCACAACTTTATTAGATTTCATATCATAGATTTTATAAGCCTTAGATTTTGTGCTATAGCCTATAAAAAAAATCCAATATCAACCTTCTGATCAAGTTTTCTTCTCTTAACTTCAAGTTGCAAGACATAGCAAGGGCTGCCAAAAACTTTTAAATGATCAACACTGGGTTTAAAGCCATACCAAATTTCATAAGGAGTCTTATCTTCTAACACTCTTATGGTCATATGATTTAGAAGGTAAGATGCTGTGTTTATTGCCTCTGCCCAGAATTTTAATGGCATTTTCTTCTCATATAGCAAACATCTTGCCATTTCCATCAATGTTCGGTTTCTCCTCCCACTTACTCCATTCTGTTGTGGAGTGTAGGGAACTTTCAGTTGGTGTTTGATCCCTTCTTTTGCCAAGTATGCCTCAAATTGTCGAGAGGTATACTCTCTTCCATTGCCAGATCTTAATATCTTCAATTTGTTTCCTGTTTCTAGTTCAACTACTGCTTTGAACTTAACAAACTCAGCAAACACATCAGATTTTGATTTCAAAAAGTGAACCCAGTAGTACCTGCTATAATCATCAACAAACAGAAGAAAATACTTTGAACCATTCAATGATTCATTATGCATCGGCCCACACATATTTGTGTGTACAAGCTGGAGTTTTGACAGTGCTCTATATGCATTGTCAGGAAAAACAACTCTAGTTTGTTTTCCTAACTAACAGGCTTCACAAATACTCTTTTGTTCCTGTATATCTGGTAAACCGTGAGTCATCTGCAGGTCAGCCATTCTCTTTAAAGTTGCATAATTGAAGTGCTCCAACCGTTTGTGCCAGAGAACAGATTCATTGTTCTCATAAGTGTTAGCACTCAAACATACTTCTCTTCAATCAACATTAAAACTTTTGTTCATCATTTTTGCAGAAAGCAGTAGCACCCCATTTTTATCTTTAATATCATGTACTCTATTATTAAAGAATAATGAGTAACCAAATTCTAGTAATTGTCCCACACTCATTAGATTCTGATTAATCTTAGGTACAGAAAGCACATTTTTTAGAGTTTTTGTACCTGACATTGTTTCAACTTCAATCGCCCCTTTGCCTTCAACCTTCACATACTCTCCATTGCTAATTCTTACTTTGGACATGTAGCTTTTATCCAAATCCTTGAATAAACTCAAATCTGTAGTCATATGATTAGTGCAGCCACTATCAATAAACCATGATGAATTGTTTACCTCTGTTGTGTTACACATCTCCTGTATTGTAGCCATGAATAAAAGATCTTCCTTGACTTCTGAACAATCAGCTACTTAAGCTTGTTTTAATGTTTCTGCTTTATTTTTGCAGAATCTTTGAATGTGACCAAATTGCTTGCAGTTTCGGCATTGTGCATTCTTAAGCCAACACCAGGCTTCAAGATGATTTGTTTTCTGACAAAATTTGCAAGCATGAAACTGTTCTTTCTTCTCTTTCCCTCTAGTGAAGTTGTTGTTGTTGTTCTGTTGCTAGTTATTGGATTGCCAGCCTTTCCCTTTTTCTCTTCTTCCTTCTTGATTGTTTCTATAAAAATTCTTAGTTTGGTTCTTCTCCTTGTAAATTGCAACAAGAGCTCCTTCACTTGATCCTTCTTGTCTATAAGCTTGCCTTTTCTCCATAGCTTGCAATGCATTTACTAGTTCTTGCAGGCTCATTTCAGAGAAATCTTTAGAATCTTCTAAAGAGCAAATTTTATGTTCAAATTTTTCTGGTAGACTTACCAGAACTTTCTCTACTATTCTTGAATCTGGAAAATCTTCTCCCAAAAGTCTCACTTGATTCATAAGTTTTGAAATTTGAGAAGAGAAGTCTTTGATGGTTTCAGTTTCTTTCATCTTCAAACCTTCAAATTGTCTTTTAAGATTTAAAATTTGCATCTTCCTTGACTTTTCATCACCATGAAATTCTGCTTTTAATTCATCCCATGTTTCTTTGGCAGATTTACAAGCCATAATTCTGGTGAAGATTTCTTCACTCACAGCATTATAAAGACAGGTAAGAGCTTTGAATTGCTTTGCCTTTTCTTCATTAAAAAACTTCATCTGTGCAATCGTAGGATTGTTTCCTAGTGGAGTTGGTGGCTTATCGCTCTCCACTATCTCCCATAAGTCAAAAGCTTTGAGATAAGTTTCCATTTTCACAACCCACGCACCAAAATTCTGCCCTGTGAACAATGGTGTTTTTGCTGGAAAATTTGCAAAATCCATTTCTTAAAAAAGAAAACTCACTTAATCTCTCGTGTTTCACTCACAATCCCTTCAAAGAAAAATGCTTTGATTTAGCCTCACTAATCTCTCGTGTTTCACTCACAATCCCTTCAAAGATCAAAGAATGTTCTGATACCAATTGTTGATAATAGGTATATAAAGAACTGAATGTTGATGATAACCAGAAAAACAAAGAACAGAGAACTTGCAACAAAGAACAAAGAGCAGAATGTTTTTGATGTAGGTTACTGCCATCCCTTATCTGTTATTTATAGATGAAATCAATCACAACACAATTAAGAAACATAACTAACATAAACTCCTTCATTTATGGAGCTATGTAACTTACCTAAATAAGTTTCATTTTTAAAGAAGTAAAAACTGACTAAACAACATTAAGATATTGATGTTACTAATAGATAAACATTAATGAAAGATAACATATGGCTGAGACATTAATTTCAGCTTTGGTGCCATAACTTCAACACAAACGTCGTCTGTTGACAATTTTTAAGCATCAACTATGAAACACAAAAAAGAAAAAGAAGAATGCTACTGCTTATTAATTAGATCATCAATAACAGCATATATAATATACCAAGGCTACAACCTACAAGTATAAAGATAGACAATAAAGAAACTCGCAATTTAGCATATGTAACATTGCTAGAAAAATAATCAAAGGAAAAACATGGCACATTATTGATGCCTAAAGTACTTGAAAATTCCTTATTTATATAAATATCAACATGCCTAATAATTTCCCCAGGAGCAGCAAGTCCATCATCATCCAACACCTATACAAGTAACACCATAAGGGACAGCATAAAACACAAGACAAATTATCTCACTATTAAAGGGTTCATTGTGATCTATATTAAAAAAAATAATTAAAATTGTTTTCCTGCATCTCACCAATTTTATAATGCTTAAGATCCCTAATTAAAACACAATGCTTTCATTAATCTTCTCCCTAGTAGGGAGTCACTGGAATATTATGGATTGACAAACAAATGCAAGTCTTAACTTAATAACCCTAAAATGTCTTGGTGTTCCAAATGTGACTAGACCAAGGAAAAGAAGGTTTAGGAGAACAAACAAAATGTGCCAAAGAAAGACTTGCAAGTGTTGGGTCCCTCTAGAGTCCATAAATGCTTTCATCAACACTTGAAGAGATAAATAATTGAGAATATGAACCTAATTAAAACACAATGCTTTCATCAACACTTGAAGAGTTAAACAATAATTCAGCCACTACGAACAACTTAAAAAGTATACCCATATTTTTCTTTTCTTTGTTATTTTTTTGCGGAGTTGAAATTTATTCATGTAAACTGTATGAAGCAATTTTTTTGGGACTAATTTATGGAAACAAAAACACCAAATTTGCATGCTTCAAAGTTGAAAATGTAGTTAGGCAGTTCAACAGTGATAACAATGATACTAATTAGCACATTTTCATATAAAAAAATGCCTTCAGTTGTGCAATGAAACGTCTAGTATTTGATAATTCATTCATCTATGGATCCATAATGAAATTCTGTAAATTTTTCAATCAGTTGTAGTACTCATGGGAACATCGCTCCAATGTGTTCCAATACATATGGATTTTTATCCATATAGTGCTCAAAGGTAAAGATAGTTGGAAAAATTAAAAGGATCTTGTCTTTATTGACCATGTTGGTAGCAGTACCACACCACCAGCAACATGCTAAGGCACATGCAAGAACAGTTGCAGCCTGCATAAAATGAAATAATTCGACCAAATCAATGATATAAAAGAACTTGCCTAGTTGTATGCAATGTTTCCCATAGCTTGCTTCCCCATAGCACACTGCCATATGATACAAGAAAGATGAAAGGAGTGATTTTTAGAAATTGAAATGCAAATGTATCACCTTTAATATTAAGAAAATGACAACAAACCTAATATGTATTTGAAAGGAGTGATTTTTAGAAATTGAAATGCAAATGTATCACCTTTAATATTGAGAAAATGACAACAAACCTGATATGTATTTCTTGGTGACTGATTATGATGAGGATAAGGAATTAACCCGGCAACAATACCTAATATCGTGAAAGGCTCTATCTCAATATGGGTTGTCTCAGGAGTGGCCTCCCATTCATACAAAGCAACCTGTAAAACAGATAATAATATAGAAAAGGTTCTTGTAAATAAATAAAAAGAGAGAAAGATAATGAAAATATAGTACAATTTCTCAATAGTGATTTCAAGACAAACCAAAGCATTGCTCTCTTCATTGACATCAATATACTCAATCAATCCCTCATGTAAGAAGTCATCAAAAGTGCGGGCTCCATCCTTGAAGAAAATGGAAATTAAATCAGGTTTAGAGTACCATCCTTTCCTTTGGTCCTAATAGAATAAATGAACTCACCATTAACTCTCTCATATGATGTTCATTAATCCTTGATACACCTTTGTCTGCAATGACCAGCGGACGACAAACTTGACCTCCATCAGAAGCAATGTACACAACATGCTAGTAGACATTTTTTGCTAAATATCAGTTATTTGCAATCCACGACAAGATAGTCTACTCAATTGTTCAATGCAGAATAGCAAAATGAATAGCTAAATGAATAAAGAGGATGGTCGAGTCAGTCATTTTTAGGATTACTAATGAATTTCCTACTTTCACAGCAAAACCTGAAGCTTTATTATGTGTCTTTCATATAGGTGGACAAGATTATCTTAGCGGACCACAGATAAATGAGATATTATACCATCCTAAAGAATCAGCAGAAAACACTTTTTATACCAACCATTCTTACCAGTATTACAAGCTTTGTACTTTCATGCATTATGACATTTACACAGGTATTACAAACTGTGTACTCTTATCCATGTGGGTGACTAAAATGTGTATATTTTTAAAGGTACAGACCAAGGGTTTTAGCCCATTGGTGAGCACATCCTCTTTCAGGTTTGATCATGTGTTTGAGCCTCAGTGCCTCCTTGTCTGTGTGGGTATCTTCCATGTATTGCAAGCACCCAAGATCTCCTCAGGACCCAAAACACAAAAAGGAACTTCACATTCTCATCCATTTTTCTTTTTTCTTTTGGCCTTTTTCAGCAACAACAGAGAGGTCATCGACACCACCACCATCATCAGTGAAGGAGGAGACAGAGAGAGTGGAGATACGATGAAGAGAAGTGTCAATATCAGAAGGGTCGAAATCAAGGATAAAGCAATCCTCAATCTCATCAAACTTTCTAATGTGTTCCGTGTTTGTTTTCTTTAAACAAAATATGGGTCTTATGGGAGTCTCATCTGGAGACGGTGAAGATGTTATCTCAATTACAGCTGATTTGATAGTCTCATTTTCTTCTTTAACCTCCATGATTGTCTATTTGCCTTCCAGGACAATAAACAATACACTGGTACAACACCAAGTAAGTTTTAACTATCTAGGTGGTCTAAAGAGAAGGAAGAAAAACGAGGAACTAGACAGGATCTTTCTCCAGGTTGATGACCAGGGAAATAGCGCAAGGCATCTTGCAGCTGCCACGATTGGAGATTATAAGCCTTGGCGCATTCCAGGAGCTGCTTTACAATTGCAATGGGAAATCAAATGGTATAAGGTAGAGAAGAAATGGAGAGCCCTAAAGAAACTAGGTAGAGAAGTTCCTTGCTTAACAGACTCACATCACAGACAGCAGAGGAGGTCAGCATCACCATCGATTTCCTTTCTCCAGAAGCAGGGGTCTACCACCACATCAACACCCATCTTCCCCGATCTCCTCATCTCCTTTAGCTCTGAAGCTTCCTCCAGCAGTGGCCACCACACGGCAGCCCCTACAGAACCAAAATGAGATAAATCTGAAAGAGAAAGAAAGACTCGAACTTGTGTAGCAGATCTGGACCGAGATCCAGCCGCCATCAGCGCTGGCGATGCCCAACAACCAGATGTGCTACAGGGATGAACTCTCCGGCAACAAACAGTGACAGATTCGAAAGAAGCCAATCTAAAGGAGGAGAAGAAAAAAACGCAGATCTGTGAAAAAAGGACAATAATCGAAACTCAATTAAGAAGAAATCATCGCACAAACAATCTCCCGGACCGGTTGTTGATTTGGATCCTTTCCCAATTGAGAATGGAAGACTACGGGAAAGAGGAGATTGGTTGGGGTGGGGATTGAAGCTGTGATTTGGGATCGGTTCAAGAGGTAAGAATCTATACAATAACAGTAACAACAAAGAGAACTTTTCAACCCAGCCATGGAGGGGAAAGCTCTCTCTCAAAAAACCCAGCCACCGTTCCAGACAAACTTAATTCCTTCTTACAAACACAAAAATGAACTTGACCTTACATACAAGCCATATTACCCCCAGCCTCAGCTACCATCCATCACCTTAAACACTCAGACTTCAACAAACTACCGTGATTTTCAGCTACAATGTTACTTTGAAAACTTCCCAAGTTGGGTCGATTACCATAAGCTTAAAGGCTGTTTCAGAAAACAGGGGAAAGTTATTAAGTTGTTTGTTTCTCGAAAAACAAATCAAGCAGGAAAGCATTTTGGCTTCGTCACCATCCTCTCGAATCTTTCAGACAAAACTCTGCTAGAATGCTTAAATGACATATGGTTTGATTCCTATAAGCTGAGAGTTAATGTGGCTAAGCACAGAAGAAAAGATGAAGTGACGAAACAGAAAATAATGGGAACAGGGAAACAAATACCCAAGCTCAACAACAAAGCCAAGGCCCCCATCCGTGTAAGAGACAACCGAAGCTATCTTGAGGCAGTAAGATCAGGGAGTCAAGTGCATCAAGCGTCTGATAATGCCACATCACGTCCTCATAACTTCATTTCTTTCAACACTACAGATGAGGAAATTCTATGGTTAAGAAATAGTCTTATAGGCAAGATATCTCAGGGAGTAGATTATGCACAAATCAGACATGGATTAATTCAGCTAGGCATTTGCTTCTCTACTTTCCGTTTCCTGGGGGATCACAGCAATCATAAAGCTTTGATGATGAGAAATCTATGCAACAAGCCATGCAGAAAGGTATGGAATGCTGGAGGCTCTACTTTGATGAAGTTCACCCGTGGACGGAAGAAGATGTGACAGAGAGTCGTCTAGCATGGATCTCTATCTCTCATTTGCCTATCTCTGGCTGGAGTTTGAGATGTATCTCAAACCTTCTCATGAACCATGGACGGGTGATAGGTTTTGACAAAACCAGCCTAAAAATCTCTGAACTTCACAGTGTGAAAATCCTTATAGGTACTCACTTGCCGGAGATCCACGACTCTATAGCTCTCATGCTAAACTCCAAGTTAGTACACATACAGCTGGATGAGATTGACCTTTTAAGATATCTAGAGGCAAAAGGAATTTCATACTCGATGGCAGAATTTCAAACCACATTACTTCAGGGAGATAGTGCTGACAGTGACTCAGATGATGAAGTGTACACTGATCTGGCTTTTGACTTGGCAGGAGATGACAACATTTGCAGGCTAGGAATCGCTGATAAGAATTGTGGATCTGATGACAAGGGACACACAATGGAGGTAAGGAAGCACAACCGACATGGGACATATGAGGTCTACGATCATAGCTTTGCAGCCACAATAAATGCCATTGACAACACAGAACGGCTACATATCATTGTTGAAGATCTCTTTCCAGAAATAGCGGCTCCTAGAACTCCCCACCACTGTCTCTCTACCAACAAGCTCTCCCAAATTTCAGTGTTTTAAAACCTGGACCGGCCCGGCGGGTCGACCCGGGACCCGGCCGACCCGGGCATGGGACCGGTCCGGGTGGAGGCCAAAACCCGCTTGGGAATTGGCCCGGCCAGACCCGGTCGACCCGGAGGGTCGACCCGGGACCCGGTCCACCCGGCCAGACCCGGGTGAGACCCGGTCAATTTTTTTTTCATTTTCCCTGTCATTAAACGACGTCGTTTAATGACATCTGAAGACTAAAACGCTGAACACTGAAGACCCGGTCACTTTTGCTTCACAAGAAAACACCGAATATCAAACTTTGAAGCCTGAACAGAAGACAATTTTGCTTCACTCTATAGCTAATTATCTTGAAAACACTGGTGGGTTTTCTAAAACATTAAAGAAATTCAAATCAGAAGCCAAATTTGAGGTATGCAAAACAAATTTACTCACTCTCTCTTTCTCTCTTGGCTTATCAAATTATGCAAGTTTAGTCACAGAGATAAAATGATTGGATTTTTGTTTGTGTTTTGAGTTGAATTTGTGTTTATACAAATGGGTTTTGTGGATTTGGTTTGATGTTAATGTATTGGGTGTGTATGAGATGATCGAGGTTAATGAAGCCTAATGCGATTATGTGTCGGTGCTGTGGCTTTTTGTGCTGTGCTGTGCTGTGCTGTGGAAAGATGATAGGAAAGAAACCCCTATATGTGGCTGTTGCCCAACGCAGAGAAGAAAGGACAGCTCGGCTGCAGGTGATCTTCATCACCGCATATTTCTCTTGTCAAACAATTACTTTTCTCTTTTTTATTTCAATAAGAAAGCATTTGTTGCTGGGAAGCATGTATTTATTTATTCATCTTTGTTATGTTCTGTAGATGTCTTGCATAGTCCTCAATAAAAAATGACTACTGAGCTCTTCAATATCTTTGTATCATTGTCGTTGGTAATCTGGATGAAGATTTTGGTTTACAGCAAAAATAGCTAGTTTTTTGCTTTTGTTTTTAGGATTTCCGGGAAGTGAAATAATTCAGATACCCTGTAAACCGCGATCCAGATGCAATTGGACAAAGCAAGATATATGCAGGAATCTAAGGGTTGCTTTTTGGTTGTTTTGTGATCTTTGTGCAGAAAGATGATTTGGGTGGTGGTTCCTTGATTGATTTGGAGGAGGCGTTTTGCAAGTTTTTGAAGACCAGGTAGGATGATTTTAAAATCACTGTTTTTATTTTTTATATATAGTTTTTTTGGGTTGACCCGGGTTAACCCGGGTCAACCCATCTGACCTGTGACCCGATCACTTGACCGGGTCAATGACCGGGTCGGGTTTCAAAACTATGCCAAATTCAACTCCAACCAGAGCGGGGCCTTATCTTATACGATGTGAATTCAGCAAGCCCAATAGAACATCCAAGCATGGCTTTCAAAAGAGCCTCCTTCTCGCCACAACCTTATACCCCTGTTAATAGTGATGATTCTTTAGAATCCCACTTCAAAATCCAAAGCTTGCCTCTTACTTCTAACCAACAACAGACCCCAACAGCCAAACAACCAAGACTAAAGAAAATATCCTCTACTGGGAGTCTCCTCTCCTTGCACTCTTCAACAAGCATATCTTCTATAGACTCTTACATCAGGGTGAATAATACCCGTAACCTGAAAGAATATGCAGCGGAGTCGTCCCACAATGAAGTCACCAAAATGATCCATTTGGGAGAAGCTTTGGGTCTTGGTAATTCAGCTCTCTTGGAACAATTTTCTGGTCTTATCATAAGACAGCTAGAAAAGGAGAAGGAAGATTGGCAGAAACAACAATGAATAGTAAGTTTTTCATCCCTGCAGATAGGCCTTTTAATTCTGTCATGAATATTCTTTCTTGGAATTCCTGTGGCTTGGCATGCATGATGAAACGAAGAAGAATCACGAAATTAATAGCAGAATATAAGATTGATATATGTTTCATGCTAGAAACTAAGCTAGCTAATTGTTCCATTGGTTTTGTATCTCGTATTTGGAATGAAAATCATGTGAGTTGGTTTAGTAATAATGCTCAAGGATCAAAAGGAGGTCTGCTTGCTATGTGGAAAAGCACTAACTTTGAAGTCTCTAATATTGAATATGGTCATGGTTGGATCGGTTTATATGGTAAACATGTTCATAGTGATTTTCATTGCTTTGTTATTGGCATCTATGCTCCTTGTAACTATCAGGACAGACAAAAACTTTGGGAGGATCTCATTCTTCTGAAGCATGCTTTTGAAGTTCCATGGATAATAGCAGGAGATTTTAATGAAACGCTCTCTCAGAAAGACAGAAACAGTGGAATTTGTCATCCTGCAGGCTCAAATTCTTTTAGCAGATTCCTGCAATCTTGTGAGCTCACTGAATACCCTTTAGCAGAAGGTTATTTTACCTGGTTCAGAGGAAGGTCCAAGAGCAAACTAGATCGAATGTTCGCAAGCTCAACCTACCATCTTCACTTCCCCAGTTTATCTCTTCGACGACTTCCAAGAGAGTTCTCAGATCATTGCCCTCTAATTCTATGTAGCTTCTTGCAAGACCATGGATGGTGTCCTTTTCGTTTCTTGGACTGTTGGACTCAATACCCAAATTTCAAGCACATTATTGAAAGCTTCTGGAATGATGCATGCTCCCTTCACCCTGGCCGCTTTAAATTTCTCAAAAAGCTTAATCATATTGCAGTCAAATTGAGGCAATGGAATAAGCTTGTATTTGGAAATCAAGAAGTTGGCCTTCAACGAACCCTTTCAGCTATCAACATACTAGAGGAAAAATGTGAAGAAGAAGGTTTAACCGAACAAGAGCAGGAGCATTTAGACTTTTTGTTGAAAGATCGCTGGGTTCGCAACAATCACATTGAATCTATTTGGAGGCAGAAATCAAGACAGATGTGGTGCAAATTAGGTGATAGAAATAACAAGTTTTTTCACATGATTGCCAATTTCAGGAAGGCCAAATCATCAATACTTAAAATCCACCATAATGGCAACACTTTTGACTCTTAGCAGGGAATTAAGCAAGCTGCTGTGGATTATTTCTCTGAGCTGTATGACTCCCCTTCTGGTAAAAAGCCGCAGTTAAATCCTTTGGGTTTCAAATGTCTCTCTAAAGAATCCTCTGAATGGTTGGAGCAAGAAATAACAATGGAAGAAGTGAAGCGCAGTGTATGGGGTTGTGATGGGTCAAAATGTCCTGGACCAGATGGTTTCAACTTCAAATTCTACAGATTAGCATGGGATGTTATTGCTCAAGACATTCTTGATATAGTCTTAAGCTTCTTCAGAACAGGAAGGCTTCCCAAAGGAATCAATACAACCTACGTAACTCTCCTCTCCAAGACAGTCGAACCCATTGAGTTTAAAGATTTTCGGCCCATCAGCATGATTCATGGTATTTATAAGATCATTGCTAAAATCCTTGCATCTAGACTGAAAGCTGTTATGCAAGATATCATTAGCATTAACCAATCAGCATTTATAGCAGACCGTAACATTATAGATGGCTTTATGATTGCAAATGAGCTGGTGAGTGATCTAAAAAAGCGAAAAGCAGCGGGTTTGATTTTCAAGATTGATTTTCATAAAGCTTTTGACTCAGTCTCCTGGGATTACCTAGATGATATCATGGGTTATATGGGGTTTGGCAGAAAATGGAGAACCATGATTTATGAATGTCTTTCTTCATCAAAACTCTCGGTCCTCATCAATGGATCTCCTTCAAAAGAATTCTCGGTTCGGCGAGGGCTGCGTCAAGGAGATCCGATTTCCCCTTTTCTGTTTGACATAGCTGCTGAGGGCCTCTCTATTCTCTTTCAAAGGGCATCTAGTGGGAATATTATCAAAGGGCTGCAATTTGCATCAGGAATTTTCGTCAGCCATCTTCAATATGCAGATGACACATTAATATTCATCCCAGCAGATATTGATCAGTTAGTTCAAGTCAAAAGAATTTTAAGATGGTTTGCTCTGTCTTCAGGCCTTCATATAAACTTCCATAAAAGCTCCATTATTGGTATCAATGTCGATGATCACTTGTGCTTGCGCTTGGCTACATCTATTTTTTGCAGATCAGACTCCCTCCCAAGCAAATATCTTGGTATGCCATTAGGAGCCAATCCATCTCGTATCTCTACATGGAAGCCAGTGATAGAGAAGTTTCGTAAAAGGCTTCATATATGGAAGGGGAGACTACTAAGCATGGCTGGTCGTCTATGTCTCATTAAAAGTGTCCTTAATTCACTGCCTATATATTTTATGTATGTATTCAAGATGCTAAAAGGGGTAGGCAGGCTTCTTTCATCCATCCAAAGACGTTTCTTGTGGTGTGGATGTACCAAGCAAAGATCTTTCTGCAAGATCCAATGGAGAATAGTGATGCGTGATAAGAAACAAGGAGGCCTCGGTGTAGGCTCCCTTATATCGAAAAATAGAGCCCTGCTTCTAAAATGGATTTGGAGACTCTCTTCCCCAGGTACAAGCTTATGGAAAATGATTATCTCTTCAATGTACAATCCATCTTATGAGAATGGGATCCCAATTTTCTACAACCAACCATCCAAGATATGGAAGGATACTATGTCCATTGTTCAAACCGACGTTCACCAAGTCTTCACGAATCATTGCAAATTCATGGTGGGGAATGGCAATTTAACATCCTTTTGGCTAGACAGCTGGATTGGTGACGACCCTCTCAAAACAGCCTTCCCAAGGCTATATCTTTTATCTTCCTCTAAATATGCTTTGGTGGCTGACATGGGTAGATGGAGCAATGGAATCTGGCTCTGGTCCTTACAATGGCGCAGACCTCTTTTTCATTTTGAACAAGAACAACTATCACTTTTATCATCCTTGCTGGAATCCAAGCCAATGTTCTGCCACAAGATGGATAAGAAAATCTGGACCCTCAACAATGATGGCCTCTTCAGTGTAAAATCTTGCTCCAAATTGATGGACCAGTTACTCTACGGTGGAGCCAAACCATTCCAATCTTCTGTTTGGATAAAACTAACCCCACCAAAAGTGCAGCTTTTCCTTTGGCTCCTTGTCCAAGATAAAGTAACCACAAGAGATTTCCTATTTCAACGCGACTACCTCTCCCTTCAGGAGTCAAGATGTGCTTTCTGCAATAAAAGCTTGGAATCTTCAAGTCACCTCTTCATTCACTGCCACTTCTCTTGGAATATATGGATGAAACTGCTTTCTAATCGGGGCTTTTGCAGTGTTTTTCCAAAATCTGTTGATGATATGTGCTACCAATGGTCTTCTATGGTTAAAGGCAAGCAACAAAATCTCTCATGGCAACTTCTTTTCTCATGCGTTGTTTGGAATCTTTGGCTTCATCGAAATGATGTTATTTTTAATGACGCTGCCCCTAACCTTCAAATTTGTTTCTCCATGGTGCGCCAAAGTATTGCTTTATGGCTGAGGCTTGACTCCAACTCTTTCGAGCTTAATATAGAGAATGTTTAGTCGGGAGGAGTTGGTTTCTTTTGATTTATCTGTTCTCTTTTTGTTGCTATCCCCTGTTTCATGCAACAGTTTTTGTGCTTCCCTTTCCTCTGTTTGTTCTTCTGATGTAAGTTAGGCTACTATCTTTGTAGCTTTTTCCTTTTAATAAAATTTCGACTATTAACAAAAAAAAAAAACTATCTAGGTGGTGGCCTAGTAGTAAGAGCTTGGGACCAAGAGGTTTGTTTTCCCTGTAGTCTAAGATTCGAGCCCTATGATTGCTCATATTATAGCCACTAGAAGCTTACATGGTCATTAACTTCAGAGCTCGTAGAATTAGTTAAAGTAGGCGCAAGCTAGTCCGGACATCCACGTTAAACTAAAAGACAAAAACCTAGAATATTGTACGAAATGAGACTGTTGCTTTTCAAAGAAGGCACATATTGCCGTAGAAGTTTTTGTTGGGCTGGGGAAGTATTTGTTGTTGAGATTTAAGGCCTAATCTATTGCAAAGTTAAAGTCCAAAACAAAACAAAACAAAATCCTGGCTCGCATGGAACATAATTTTCGACAGAAAATGTTTTCTTGACATTGCAATGTAGCCCATCATTTTATGGGGCAAAATAGCCAAGTTCTTTCCTCTATCATAATTAGCCCAACATAATTATGGCTCCATGTTTTCTTGTTTTCTGGATCCTAATTCTATAGATGGTGAGCCCCTGCGCTCTGATGGCCGAGACCCATAGGATGAATCTATGCACTCGTCGAGAGGACATTATACGCAGAAATTATTTCCTCCAATGTATAAACTTCATCTGTCCAACATGCAACCCACGCACTATACAATTATTTAAATCTCACTTTTACGTAAGAAAAAAAAAGAAGAAAAAATACAACTTTTGATGTACTGAATAACTACATGAGACTATATATGCCACCATTCTTCTCTCTTTTTAACGATGAGAGATCGAGGGTGAAGGGCGACCCAAACTCTCGTGGGGGCTAAGTTAGTCATGGGACTTTAGGAATGAATATTTGAAAAATCTTCAAGGATTGGGGGGAGGGCTAGTAGTAACTCTCAAGGGATTAATATGAAAATAAGGCTAACTTTCTTAAAATTTTATTTCTTAAAGGGCAAGGGCAAATTAATTTTTATATTGTAGTTCAAAAAACCCAAACAAATTATTTTATTTTCAATCATTCTTTCAATACTAAATATATCCTATAAAAAAGACAATCCTGCCTCAATGCATGCTTAACATGTTTATTTAATAAGGATAATTTATTATTATACTACTTCAATGTATAATAATTTATATCCAGCGAGAGAAGCACGAAACTCCATGTTATAATTGTTCGCCATTTGCTAACATAGAAAAGTTAGCAAATGGGATGGACGGAAACCCAAAACTTTGGGGCCATCCACTAATTTGGAAACTATTTATCAACTTGGATTAGTATGCTCCTAATTAATAACCAACTAATAACAAGTGGTTGCGTGGATCTTATTTTAACTAATTGATGCATTTCCGTATGCACTTAAAAAACATATTAGTGCCGATATAGAGCTTTTATCATCTCGAATCTCTTTCCGATTAATTGGGATTGACTGATACTCTCCTCTGGACTTAATAGATGTTGCTTAATGTATATTTAGAAGTATAATATATGAATTTTTAAGAATCTTGGAGGGACAAGAAATGAATATCTATGCACGGAGTCATAATTGAGCTATGTGGATTGTCGTGCAGGGACACTTATGGGTGAATTCGATTGTCGTGCAGGGGTACTTACAGGTGAATAAGTTTGTACTTATAGCATCTTCAATAAAAAAATACTATTTTTAAAAACTAAATTAATAAAATAACATTTTAAATAGTATAAATATAGATTCTTTTACAACATTTATTTTAATGAAAAAAAACTATTTGAAGAACCAATTATATTATAGTAGAAAAAAACTAATGTTTTTATTATTTTTTAATAAGTTAATGTTTTTTTTTTCACATAGCTATGATTTATTTTTTTAGTGGTCCCACTTTATTGGTTTTGATTTTTTTTAAAAGATATATGTAGGATTAATATTTGTAGGAGAGAAAAGACATTTTAGTATTTTATTTAGTTTTTTTTAAAGTGTGCAAATTAAATATAAAAAAATTAAAATAATATTTTTTTAATATCTGACTTTTCATTTTGGCAAATTCATTAGAGTCTAATGCTCTTATGGGTACCATAATTGATTGCATCTCATAATTAAAGCCAAACCTCCCAAAGGTGATGCGACCTTGGGACAACACACTTCTATAGACCATTATCTCTCTCGATCTTAGAATATTAGACATGCAGGGGGGTTGGCGTGCTTCCATTAATCAATCTTGTAAAATAAGTGATTAGAACAGATCGAGCTATATGCTGGGATGTTATCCGAATAAACCTAGAATAAGTGATAGAAATCTCCACTTGTCATTAAGAATTCTTCTAGGTTTTGGATTAACAAAATATGGAAGCTTCAGCTAGTTTGTTTACCTCAAGCGGTACGAGCGTGGGGCTAGCTAGCTAGCATGATCTTAATTATTGAATGTATGTGGTAAGTAGGTTTTCGACTGATTGATAGCAACCTTGTTCTTAAGAAAACACTGTAATGAGATTTCGATAGAAAATCCTTAGGAATTATAGAATAGTTCTGCCATGTTGATCTGACTGTTCAATAAATATTACTATTTAACACCGACAAGCGACAGCTACCTCCATGGCTGGCGTTTGACAGATGCAAAGAGCGACGACCGTATTTTTAAAACATTTACTTTGATCACCATATCAAATAGCCTCCCGACCTAACCTTTTTTATACTTACACTTGATCAAGATGATGCCACGAGGAGGAGGTACTGTGTCATTTTAAGGCAGTACTGTGCTTAAGGGCAATGATAAGAGAGGAGGTGGTTGAGTACTTCCACAGTTCACCAAATATATATATATACACTGCACACCCCTGTCCTAGCGTTCACATACCCTCCCAAAGCATTTCTTCTCTTCTCCTACACCTTCTTCAACCCTCTGTTCCCTTAAAAAGAATTGATCAATCTTGATCACGATGGATTCAACAGGTGAAACTCAGATGTCTCCAGCTCAGATATTAGATGAAGAAGCGAATTTTGCCATGCAACTGATCAGTTCTTCAGTTCTACCTATGGTCCTCAAAACAGCCATTGAACTCGACCTTCTTGAAATCATGGCTAAAGCTGGCCCTGGTGCTCTCTTGTCCCCATCTGATATAGCTTCTCATCTCCCTACCAAAAACCCTGATGCACCTGTCATGTTAGATCGTATCTTGCGCCTACTGGCTAGTTACTCCATTCTTGTTTGCTCTCTAAGAGATCTTCCTGATGGGAAAGTTGAGAGACTCTATGGTCTTGCTTCTGTTTGTAAATTCTTGACCAAGAATGAAGATGGTGTCTCTGTTAACCCTCTCTGTCTCATGAACCAGGACAAGTTCCTCATGGAAAGTTGGTAAGTATTCACGGTTAACTGCACTAGTTTTTTAAGGAAAAAAAAATTAAATTTTTCTCACTAGTTTTTTTTTTTAATGTTTATTTTAGTGAACAGTACAACAATAAAACATGGCTGTACTATTTTTTAAAAATATCAACGGGAAGCAACAAAATGTTGTTTTTCCAATCTTGCAGCTGGGCAGCAAAAATTAATGAGTCCTATCAAATAAAATCATTTCTTTTTACTTTACCAAATAATAATATATGTGTTTATCCACAATCATATTACCAAATAATCACTTAATCTTTATCCCCCTTTACCGATCTAAAGAATTATACTGAATTTGATTTTAAAATTTAATTACAAGTTTAGGCTAACATTAATGCTACTCAATCATCTTATTAATATCACACCTACCATAGAATAATTAAATAATTGAATTGATTAAATGATTCATCATTGTTTAGGTAGATTGTGCTTCTTAATTAAGAAGATAGTGTGACATGGTTCTGCTAGTGCTACAGGTATCATTTGAAAGACGCGATTCTTGAAGGAGGAATTCCATTTAACAAGGCCTACGGAATGACTGCATTTGAATATCATGGCACGGATCCAAGATTCAACAAGGTTTTCAACAAGGGAATGTCTGACCATTCTAAAATGGCCATGAAGAAGATTCTTGAGACCTACAAAGGCTTTGAAGGCCTCGCATCCTTGGTGGATGTTGGCGGCGGGACTGGTGCTGTGGTTAGCACAATCGTCTCCAAGTACCCTTCAATTAAGGGCATCAACTTTGATTTGCCTCATGTCATTGCGGATGCCCCAGCTTTCCCTGGTATATACTCACATGCATTGTCTCATGTCTAATGCCAACACTTAGATTATCTTGGTGGATGGCCGGTACTGGGTGTAGTAATGCACGCGTCACTTGCCTGTAATTGCTTATGAGTTCTGATAGAGATCATGTATAATGGGTGCAGGTGTGGAGAATGTTGGTGGTGACATGTTTGTTAGCGTGCCCAAAGCAGATGCTGTTTTCATGAAGGTGAGCTTTTTTATTTATTTATTGAAACCACGATGAAGTCACCTTCCTCGTTCCATTCCACGCCATGGCTAACAACCGCGTGGTGGCCTGTACACACAAACAAACAGACCCATAAAACATTCATGATCCACTGTCATGAGGCTCATCGTCTTTCGAATTTAACAAGTTTCTAGTCTAAATAATGAATTTATTATTTTCACTAATCCATGCATGTTGAGTGGTTGTGTTATTGATGGGGATGGTGCTTGTATGCTCTCACAGTGGATATGTCATGACTGGAGCGATGAACACTGCCTAAGATTCTTGAAGAACTGCTATGATGCGCTGCCGGAAAACGGGAAAGTGATCCTTGTTGAATGCATTCTACCCGTGGCTCCTGACACGAGTCTTGCCACCAAGGGAGTCATGCACGTTGACGCCATAATGCTGGCACACTACCCCGGAGGAAAAGAGAGGACCGACAAGGAATTTGAGGGCTTGGCCAGGGGAGCTGGCTTCAAGAGTTTCGAAGTGATGTGCTGTGCGTTCAATACGCACGTGATTGAATTCCGCAAGCAGGCCTAAGGCTCAAAGTCCCAGCTATTTTGAGTTCCATATACAAGGGAGTGATGGGGACACCGAACCGGAAACATTATTTATGCACGCGTATGATCATAGACGATAGAGGATAGTCCAAACCATTGAGAAATTGGGCTTTAACTTGTGTTTTGGGTTTAATTTATATGAACTTTTAGATGAGTTTTATTAATTTGGTTTTATATGTTGGACTTGATTTAATTAATGTTAAGTATTTTATTTAGTGGGCTATAAGCCCAACCGCTTATTCTAGTTAGGGTTTTAGTATAAATACCCTACTTTTCTAAATGTCAAGGGACTTGGAATGATTAATGAAAATTTGCAAGTTTTGCACCCCTCCAATCCCCCTCTCCCTCTTCTTTAGCTTCTTTCTTTCTCTCAAGCTTCTTTCTTTTCTTGCTTTAATTCTTTTTATTTGTTGTCCCGCATTAAATTTGGTATCAGAGCACGACTTTTAATTGTTCTTACAATTAATCGATCTATGTGTTATGTTTATCCCTAGATTAATCTGAGAAAAAAAAAAAAGGTCACTGTTCGCCGTGAAAAAAAAAAATGTTGTTCTGATTACAAAGAAAGTGTGGACGCCGATTACTGTTCATAGCTGCCAAAAAAATTGTCACTGTTCAACGCCGATTACAGCTTGCATCAATGCCGGTCACACCAAGACCCACGGCGACAGATTCTCCTACAGAAGACCGCTCCCTACGCCATCGACAGACACCAAATCGTCTTCAGCGGCGCCTCCATAGAACCACAGCGGTTTCAGCAGCACAAATCAGAATCACAAACCACACCAGACACCACAAACCACCAGACGCCGCCACCCACAACACCCATCACAGCCAGCATCGATTCGGGTTTACAGCAGTAAAGGCAGCGCCTCAGCCGGTGTTGTCCTCTTCAGCGCCAACGACCGCCCACAGTACCATCATCGCGCCCCGCCATTAGCGACCGACAGAGCAGTAGAATCGACAGGCGGCGACCACGATCTGCAACAGACTGCAGTGGTCCTCACCTTCGGGAGTCACGCGTGCACCGCCAGCAACAACACCCAAGGAGACAGCATCACCTGCCACGTCAGCGCCACATCACCTGCCACGTCATCATTCAAAGACAGCATCTGGCCACATAATTGACATGTCATCACGCCAAGGCATCAACTGTGTCAGCAGCCACGTCAGCCTTTAAATCCACATCAGCCGCCATATCAGCATGAGCAGCCATGTCACCCCAATTGCCATGTCATCTGAGGTCCATCCGCTATCGAATTCGACGATTTGAATCTTGGTCGGTAAATTACTCTACTCTTTGGTTTGTTGATTTTTACTTCTTTGGTATTGCACTTAGTATTCAAAATTATCATTAATATTTCTTTTTGTGCCAAAAAAAAAATCTCACCTATCATTTTTATTGTTTATTATGTTCATCAACCTCTTTCATTAGTGATAGCTAATATCTTGTTCTATTTGATAATTATAAGTTCTCGCTTGTGACATCGTGTTTGATTAATCATTTACACTAAAAAAAAAATCTAGTATTACATGCTTACAATTTTATTAGTGTAATTTGTTCTTGATTAATCTCCACATTTAAAAAAAAAATTAGCTTTATTTTTGTATTGTGATTTTACATGCAAGAATCATTTGTGATCTCAATTCCATTTATAAGTTAGTATTGCATGCATTTGTGTCACGATCATCTAGTGTTTAAGCTCAAGTTTACACTTACTATAGACTCAACCTTTAGTGATACTCTGATGATCATTTCAAAGGAACTGCAAACTTAGGTGATCAACATGTTTAGAAGAATTGAGCCCCAAGAGAGTTTTCAAATAAGGCACTCAAGGACCAATAAATATCACAAGAATAATCATTATGGACAAGATCACTCTGAGCGACACCAATATGACCATCATTTAGGTTACTCTAAACACGATGACTTTGATGAGCGAGTCTTGAGTCCTAACAAAATAGAAGCCCCCACTTTTGACGGTCGTCATGACCCTTGGATATTTGATATGTGGATTCGTGATATGGATCAATTCTTTGAGTGGCATAATTTGTCTGATAATAAGAGAGTTAGATTTGCTAAGATGAAACTCATTGATAAAGCCAAAATTTATTGGAGAGATGTTGAGGATTGTTTAGAGATGAGAGGTAAACCTCCTATAACTGATTGGATCAAAATGAAACAAAAACTTCAGGAAAAGTACCTACCCTAGTCTTATAGGAATAAACTCTTAGACCAATGGAATAATCTAAGACAAGGGAATAAGTCTATCAATGAATATATAACGCAATTTAATGATTACGTGATTAGATGTGCCATAAGAGAGAATGAAGCCATGACTTTGCGTAGATTTTGTAGAGGCTTAAATGATGATCTTAGAAGAGAAGTTGTATTTCAAGGTGTATCTACCCTTGACCAAGCTTATACCTTAACTAAAGATTACAAGTTGGTCACAAAGAATCAGTGGAAAAATTGTCAGGACTCTTATAGTATCCCTATTAGGTCCCAATTCAGAAGTAGTGATTCTTTGTTAGTTGCTCCACCCCACAGACCTAATCCTAGTAACTCACAACCTTATAAGAAAGATAAAGGCAAACGAGTTGTTAATGAAGTGTCTAAAGTGAGTTCTATGGTTAAGTGTACTAATTGTCTAGGTTTTGGTCATATCTCTTTAGATTGTACCTCTAAACCTTTAGTCATCCAAAAATATAAGGATCTATGTAAAGAGGAATATTGTAGTGTTGAAGTGTATGAGCCTAATCTTGAGGATTTTAGTGACCTTGATGACGAGGATGTGCAAGAAGAGGGACTTAACACTATGAGTCTACATGAGCTTGAGACTAAGGTTAAAAAAGAGTCTGATATGTCTGCTTTAATGGTGGAGGATATTTTAGGAAACTCTTTAGTGGAACCGCCTATAGAGATGAGTATGGTTTTAGAAGAGTTTCATGATATTAGTCCTCCTAAACTACCTGATTCCTCATCCCACAGGCTTGGTGTCCAGGACATCATAAGTTTAGAGCAACATGTTGAACTTCTTGACTTCTTACCACATGCACGTGATGAGGAAGATGAAGATAATCCTAGGTTACTTGATTGTGTCCATACCATATCTACACGGGTTTCAGACAATGCTTGTCTCATTCCACACCCTCAATCATTTAGTGTTCATAGTTACAAACCTGAGGAACTGATAGAACACATTCCCATATCCCCTCACAATAGGATGTCTAAGTCAGCTGAGTCATTACCATGTAGGGTTCATAATTTGCATATTGAGATCATGAAACAAATTCAAGCAAGTAATGAACAATACAAATTTCGAGCTGATTTACTTAAGTATCATGATGCACTTAATGTTGGAGATTATTTCATAATACAGATTAGACCTGAACGGTGTCCTTTGGAAACCGAGCATAAATTGCAAGTAAGTAATGCTAGACCATTCAAAGTGTTGCAAATGATTGAATCAAATACTTATGTCATTAAATTGCCATTAAACTTTGATATTAGCTCTACTTTGAACATGAAAGACCTCAGTATTTATAAAATACAACCCATCCCTGATTCTCCTTTTGATACCCCTACCTCATTATCCATATCTTTGGCACAAAAGGAACATATTAATGCTACTTTGAATGCACAAGTTGTTTTTACCAGGGATGGTGAACTTCAGCAAATCCCAGTATATGGATTCGAAGACCAGATTCAGACTATACTTGGATTATCAGAGGAACATCACAACAGCTTGATCCTTGTCATTGAGAGCATTATCGAAGCTGTCTTAACCTATACTCGACGGGGTCGAGTTCTTCCAACCACGGGAGAATTGATGGGGACACCAAACCGAAAACATTATTTATGCACGCGTATGATCATAGACGATGGAGGATAGTCCAAACCATTGAGAAATTGGGCTTTAACTTGTGTTTTGGGTTTAATTTATATGAACTTTTAGATGGGTTTTATTAATTTGGTTTTATATGTTAGGCTTGATTTAATTAATGTTAAGTATTTTATTTAGTGGGCTATAAGCCCAATCGCTTATTCTAGTTAGGGTTTTAGTATAAATACCCTACTTTTCTAAATGTCAAGGGACTTGGAATGATTAATGAAAATTTGCAAGTTTTGCACCCCTCCAATCCCCCTCTTTTCCTCTTCTTTAGCTTCTTTCTTTCTCTCAAGCTTCTTTCTTTTCTTGCTTTAATTCTTTTTATTTGTTGTCCCGCGTCAGGGAGTTGCTGTCTGCCTGCTGGCTTTGAAAGGTGTGATTGCTTGTAATCTCTTGTGAAACAAATAAGATGGTGTCCTGTCTGCTTCTCTTGTTTCAAATTACCTCCATACCTCTAACATCTCTTATTCATAAAATGATGAAAAAGATTTCTTAGGCTCCGTTTGTTTCAAGGAAAATGAATTCCCGGAATTCATTTTCCTCACTTTCTCATGTTTGGTGACTATCAGGAAAATAAGTCAAAGGAAAACCAATTCCTTCTAATTCCAGTCAACTTAAACTTTCCCTTTCCTCGTAGGAAAGTGTTTTCCTTTCCTTATCAAAAGGAAAACACTTTCCTATTTTGAGCTCCGTTAAAACATAGAAATCTCTCTGCATCTCTGTCCAAAAACAAAAACAACTGAAAAGCACGATTGAATCACACTCTTCAGTTCAGGCTTTGGCTGGGATGATTGTTTGAAGATGATTACAGTTTCGAAAGATGTATATGATGAAGAAGTAAAGGTATGATAAATATTATACTCTTTGTAATTTTTATATGTACTTTTGTTTATAAAATGCTATACAATGAACTAAAAAATTGCATATTCTAAACTTTATGAACAGGCACACCCCAATCATGACAAGTTTCTTAACAAAAAACTTGATATGTACGAGGCAATGGCAATTGTTGTTGGAAAAGACATGGCAACCGGAAATTATGCCAAATCATATGCTGATGTCAACTTGGAAGAGAACACTGAAGAGCAATCAATTTCAATTGAAAATGAAGGTGAATATGATGAAACTTCAAAGGGAAAAGAGACATCTTCCTCTAGTACACAAAAGAGGCAACATAGGAAGAGAAATCGCATGTATGAAAATGATAGTGTTGAAAAGTTGTCTAAACAGATTGGAGATGTAGCATTTGCAATTCAAAGTCTCAGCAAAAATCAACTTGATGTTAATGCGTTGTATGCGGAAGTGATGAAAGTTGAAGGCTTTGATGAGATCACTCTTGGGGATGCATTCGATTATTTGGTCCAAAATGAAATGTTGGCAAAAGCATTTATGGCAAAAAATGTTAATTTGAGGAAAATTTGGGTTCAGAATTTTGTGAACCAACACTGCTACAGGCCTGCTTGCTAAAATGGTTTTAATATGTCGAAAATTTGGGTTCAGACTATATTTGTTATTTGACAAGTATGTTTACTTGTTTAATTCGATTTAGCATGTTTATGTTTGTAATTTGAACTAATATCTATGTATATGACATCGAAACATAATATTTATGCATGATTGTGTTTGATGTTAGGTATTTATATTTATTTCTTAATGATTATTTGATATATATTCAAGGGGTAATTGCCTTTACCCGTAAAAAAAATATTTATCCAAAAAACCAATCAAAATATTTTTGTATGTATTTATCTTTTAAAAAAATTCTTCATACCAAAAAAAAAACCTAAATATATAACTATTACCATAAACTAATTTGGCTTTCTTCATATGAAAAAAAAAACTTATTTTAAGCTTTTAAAAATTGAAAAAAAATATATTACTAGGTTTTGCTTCAAAAATATTTCACAAGCTTATTTCTATATAATATGATATGATATATATAGTTATATTTTATAAAATAAGCTATGTATGAATATAGGATATAATAATAAAAAAAAATTATCATTATACTTTTTAGATTTTATTTTTTTATTGTAAGTGATTAAATATTTATATTAAATATTTTATATATATATATAGATAAACTTGAAAAAAAAATTAATTCATTAATAAATTATTTTCCAGTTCATTTTCCATAACACAAACAAACACCGGAAAGTGTTTTCCAGTTCATTTTTCATAACACTACCAAACATCGGAATTCACTTTCCAGGAATTCACTTTCCCAGAAATTCACTTTCCAAAAGGAATTCATTTTCCTGCAAACAAACGGAGTCTTAAAGAGGTACGATGTAGTGAAAAAGAAAGCAATTCGTCTTTTATCTTGCAAGATCATGATCATGATCATGAATATTATAAGCTATTCTTTTTTCTTTATGACTTCTTCGTGATCTTATGCCAGCCTTTTTCATATTAGAAAAACACGGAGAGTTACTCGTGCTTATTAAAATAAATAATAATTAAAAAAGCAAAGTAACGCTGACTTCCAAACAAATCAGATCGATCTTGTTTATTCGAATAACGACAGCTTGTCTGCATGTTTATTTATTTCTTCTTCAACACTAATTAAAGATGCTCAATTTCTCATCCCCGGTCTAAAATATGCCTATAATGACATACCTACATAAACGCGTGACACGATGAGATAAACTATGTTTTTCTTGTAAGTAATAATTGTTTTTTTCAGATATTTTTTATTTAAAAACATATTAAATTATGGCTCTGGCCAGTTATATATTAATGTTGTAATTATTAAATCCCAGATCCTGTAATTTAATTATTATACCGTCCCCAAAGAGCTAAAAAGACTATTTAGCCCCTAATCAATATGAAGACGAAGGCCCGTGCTACACCCCATGGTAGTTTTCTTTTTTTTTTTCCTTTTTAACAGTTGTACGGTAACGTTGCCATAATTGTTCATTCAGCATGCATGAAAATCACGTGTTTGTCACTGCTTTCAAAAATATTTTTATAAAAAATTATTTTTTTTTAAATTAATATTTTTTTATGTTTTTAAATTGATTTAAAAATTATTTTTTAAAAATAAAAAACTATTATTGATATATTTTTATAAATAAAAAACACATCCGTGGGTCACTCCCAAACACACTACGATATAGCATTTCCCCACCAGGTAGATTCATGAATATGGGTGGTTGTAATTTTTTTATTTTTTTTCCTTGAAAGAAACAAAACCATCTCTCAGTGGTGGTGCCCCTCGGACCTCCGCCCTCATCCTCCTCTCCAAAGCAATGTTCATTTAAAAATGGCCGTGAGGACTCAACAAACATATTCCATTCTTGACTCCTAATAAGTGACTGTATTTAACTTTTGTTCCTATAAAATACGTTTTATTCACTTTCAAGTGTCTTGTGTATTCACCTCACAATGTTTATAATCTAGGATCCATTCCTCGGCTTCTACATATTCCAGGCAGATCCCAAGATTCATGAGTAGGCTAATGGACTGCTAAACCTTCAAATACCCATTTCATATATGGTATTATCACACACTAATGTTCGGGCACACCCATTGTCTAATAGTTCAGACATCTCGTCTAAGGAGGCAGTGGGGATTTGACTTTCCATGGGGTACGGTATTAGAAAAGGAAGTTTACCCGCCCAGTATTTGACTGATTTAAGTGCGCCAGATATTCGAAGTACCTGAGAATGCTTGAAGGAGAGATGAACAGGTAGGTCATTTGCGTCATCCATGGACTTGTGAAGAAAGCGTCCCACAGCTCCACTATCAGATGAAGCAAGGATGATGTGTGAGGACATGTTTGCATTGACGGACCTCTTGTCTAAACTACTTGGTAACAAACGTTGGACCACGAAATTCATGAGCTTGATCCATCTCTTTAATTTCACATTCGAGGTAACTGTAAGATTAGCCATCAGATCATGCTTCGGCCAGTTTTAGGCGAGGACAAATATTCATTGATTGAAGTTCCTGAAAATGGACCATTCATTGGTAAAGGTTCGTCAAAAACACAAGCAGAAAGCTTTGAATGTATAAAAATTGATCCAAAGCACACTTACCTGAATCAAGAGCTTGCAAGCATACGGTAGTTTCATAGTAGAAACTTTATCCCCATTTTTACACGTGGTACACATTGCAGCTTTCAGCTTCTGATTGTAATAGCCTAATAAACCACAAGCTCTGCAAACCTGCATTACATGGAGATGCTATCAGCTGTTATTGAAATATAATAGACCACCTTTCTTCTTTATTATACAGAAGATACAAATATCTAGTAGACTTAGTGGCTATAAAAAGCATAACTTGGTAACTCATCACATTTGGGATCAATCACTGTCTAAGCTAGAAATTTCTGCTATCAAATAAATTAATAGTCTAATAAAGAAGAATGGTGGCTAATTATACCAAAAGCGTTTTCCTGGAGCCACTTCCAGAAAATCTCATTTGTTTATAGGAAGAGCCCACAGAGAGATCCACACATCTAATTAATCAGATCTTTTGGGAACTGATTCTGGGAACACACTTTCAGTAAAATTAGCATCACTCGTACAGAAAACGATCCTCAAATGTTGTTCAATCAAATTTGAAAGCTAAGGTCCAGAAGGCAATAGCCAGGGAAATACCTATAGCTAGTGAAAGTGTCCAATGAGACAGTTATACAACTGGAGAGTTTCAAAAAACAAATAAATGCAGTTGGATCGATGAGCAATTGAGCAGGTAACTTCAACATGCAATGATGTGCCAAGTGATTGTTTTTTGAACAACTAAAGCAGCAACTCCTCTTCCCTCGTATAAAATTGATAGTTTCTCAACATGGATGCCAGAAAATACTTGTGTGCACTTTGTTTCATTAAGCACTCCATGCTAAAATTCATTATGTGCATGTAGAGTACAAAAACAAATAAAAGTTACCTGAGCTTCAAATTGATCACTGGAAACCATTAGGCGCTCATAAAGCAACATGCTAGTGCCATATGCAACCAAACAATCCTTTTCCATTTCTCCCACTCGAAGACCTGGGAAACAAACATTTATCTGAAGTCGAAATCTTCTTAAACATGAAACATAAATTGATAAAAGTATCTTGGCATTGGAAAAGAAAACCTCCATTTCGAGCTCTCCCATCAGTAGGCTGTCTGGTTAGCATGACTCGTGGTCCACTACCTCGAGCATGTATTTTATCTAAGACCTAGTCACCACAAGATATACATTGTAAAATATATGAAGAAGCGACAATACTGTGCTAATTGAATAAATAAGAGATGCAGAGAATGAAATGTGACAGGGCTACATGTGATATGTGAAGGAAAAAAGAGTAGATGCTATGTTATAGACACTATCAGCAGATTCTGTGTTTAAGTACGGAAACAGTAATGAGAACTTGAATTCAAATGTTTTGCTTGAATACCCCAAGCCCCAAATGCGTAAAGGAGAGAACATTTGTTTAACAGAGTAAAATCAATAACTTGAATACACAGCAAACCTTAAACCCATCATTATAAACATTCCATATCTCTTCTGGCACCTTTATGTACCAACCAGTAAATAAGTATAATAACAACCATGAACAGCTATCCAAGTACAGATGAACAATGTCACACCAGAAAGAAAGCTTAAGATCTCACCATATGTTTTAACTTCTGGTAGTAAATTGGTCCCATGAAAATATACGACTGCAGAGGACAACCTGTGATACCTGGGGAAATTTTGAGGTGTCAGGATGACCATGTTGGAGAATCCAAACCAAGAGCTTAAGTTGGTATATGGAGAGGGCAGTGAAGGATATACCAAATTGGTTTTGTTTGTTAGATAAACGCTATACCATCTTGATAAAATATCTTAACCTACATGACTTGAGTGGGAAGGTTTGTGAAATAAAACCAGGAGCATGCTTGGCGAAAGGTTTCCTTTAATTCAACCCCCCAAGAATGGCACTCCTAGAGGAACCTCAAAAAATACAAGTCACTAAAAAATCAAGGCCATGCTTGTTTGTGATGAACGAAATCCTTTTGGAAAATGAATTACAAAAAATGTATGTTTTTTTAGTGTTTAGTTGAGTTGGAAAACATCTTCCAATGTTTTGGTGTGCATTGATAATAATTTTTTCCTATGGTATCCTATGTTATGATAGAATTTATATTATTTTAGATATGATTATGGAATATTATAAAATGTTGTGTATTATAATGTTATCTTCTAGAAATATTATATAAATTAAAACAATTTCTAATATTATATGTTGATATATATTAGTAATTTATTATTTATAACAAAATTATATATTTTAAAGTATTATTACTAATATATTAGTGTTTATATATATGAGATTATGGAGTGGTGCCAAGTTCTTGGTTCCTTCATAGAAAGTGTTTTCAGATCTTTTGAAAATAAAAAACGAAAAAAGAAAGAAAGGAATATTGATTGACATCTCCAGTTTTTCAGGCATTTGAGAATCAAAGGGGAAATGATGTATTCTCCTCAAGTCATTATGGCACTAATGAAAGCAATGGCAGAGTAATATATTGGTTTAATAATGTGCAAGACTCTCCATTGACACAACCAAGACAAAGAAACAAGATGGATCACTGCTTAAGTGCACAGTTCAATCTGATGACCCTCAAAATAGTCTATAATATTTAAAATTCATTTAACAAAAATACAAGAACTATGTCTTTAGGACATGTTGAAATTTTGGCATGCAGAAAGCCATGTCCATAACTGAAAATCATAGTATGTAAAGTAGATGCAGTCACTTCTTCACTCAATCATGACTAGCATATCAAATTATCTTTTGGAACGAGTTATTGTCTCATTAATGCCAGTATTCATTTATTGGAATAATTTACATTTTGCAAAATAAAAATATCAAATTCAGAATGCTTCAAGAAAATCAAAACGAATTATTTATAGAAGTGCATGTAAGTTCTGTTTCATAAGTAATGTCTTAGGGGTAAGCACAAAAACCTGAATAAATGAAGTCCTTTCCATTGTAGCTAAAGCCATGCTTAACAAGTGTTTCACTGTCATGAAGCAGAACATGGATTTAAGAAAAATAAAGTTTGAGAAACATAGACCAAAAGCAGAGAACATAAGAGAGAGAAAGTGCCTTATAGCTTCAACCGTGTCTGCATGACCACTTGGTTCTCCAAATGCACTACCATAATGAAATCTACCGCATGAAACTCCAGCTTTACCCCCAAGAAGCTCTATCATCTTCCCAACAGTCATTCGACTATATAAAAAACAAGAACGCAATTACATTATTTAACTTGCGTAGATCTTGCACTCCTATCAATTGAAAAGATACCACACAACAACTTATAACTTGTGTGCATGTGAAATGAATTAGTTGTCAAAAATCATAAAAAAGAATCAAGCGATTGCGATGAGGTGAAGCACCACATTGAAGAAGCTAGTAAAGTGCCCATGTGACATATTGCATGAATAATATCATACAGTAGTTCCATCTTGTGTTGTGTTATTGCAATTACAATCTGCCTATTATATATTGGCTTTTTCTTTGCTCATCTGCATGCTTAAGAGCTGTTGCAAACACAGATTTGGTTTCACAGATTTAGCGCAAGTAATACATACAATCAATGCAGTCACAGGTGTCAATAATTGAGAACATGGTCAATTGTCTCTAATGTGCAGACTTCAAAACATCACTGAAAACTGATAATACTTGTAACTTTAATAAATAAACGTAAAATCTTTCCATTTAAAATAGAAGAATTACTCATCACATGGTCAAAATCCTTGAAAAGGGCATGGTGGAAAGCATTACTAAAATCTGCATACATATGAATAAGAAGTTGTCCCCACTCCCTCCCACTCTGCTTTGAGGAAATCTTTTGAAATGCTTATAACTGGTCAAATTCAATTTGACAAGGTAATGGTGTTGGTAACCTTCACGAACAAATCATTGGAGATAAACTCCTTTCACTATTGCTTCCAACTTCCTATATAAAAAAAATAAAATTCTATTGGTTCTTTTATTTGAAAAAATACCAATAACTTAAGTTTTAAAAGGCAAGACACAAATAATAATAATAATTATTATTATTATTATTATTATACGTTAGGCAATAAGATCTTTTTAACACAAAAATTTGAATTATTTTATACATTCTTAATTACACTCCTAAGTATGAACTTATCAATGCATCCTTCAATCATTTACTAAAATAATAACTTTTTAAAATTTAAACCTTTTTTCTCTGTATGAAATCTTCAACTCTCATTACAACTATAATTTTTAAGAAAATGTCAAGAAAAAATAATAGACACTCCACACAAGTGATGTGTGTTGCTTCAATCAGTTTACAAAAGCCACTTCCATATGTGTTGAGTTCGTCATCCTCAAATTTTCTACTTTCATTACTCAGATAAATGGGTGCTTTTAAGTTTGTTTTTTCTGTGATGGTCCACATGATATAAGGGGATAATATGAATGTATAATAATCAAAGCTCTTATTATACTTCGAAAAAAAAAAGACAATTAAAATGCTTTGCAAACAACGTCTGTTGACACTTTTCAAGCATCAACTACGAAGCACAAAAAAGAAAAAGAAGAATGCCATTGCTTGTTAATTAGATCATCAATAACAGCATATATAATGTACCAAGGCTAAAACCTACAAGTATAAAGATAGACAATAAAGAAACAAAGAAACTCACAATTTAGCACATGTAACATTACTAGAAAAACAATCAAAGGAAAAACATGGCACATTATTGATGCCTAAAGTACTTGAAAATTCTAAGCTAAGATTATGGACTAGTGATGGATAAATTGGCAAATCCTTGTATTGGAGAGTACTCTGAAATTACAAACATAAATATTTCAGAAATATGCAGTCATTTGTCATCCAAAACTATGACAAAACTTGTTGGTATTTTTCCTTTTGCTTTTGCTCATCAACTATTGTTCCATAAGATGGATAGATGATCATGCAAATGATCAAAAAGGGCAGGAGAGGAACACAAATTCGATACATTGTTGCCTTTTGCCTAACACATTAATATCTTCAGTGATATAAGAAAAGGGGCAGGAAAGGAACACAATTTTGATGAATTATTGATGCATGAATGCAATAGCATTTTAGCGTTATCAGGGATCATTGATATCCTATGGATACCGAATACATGTATGTAGCCACTATTCAGAGCCCAAAAGTTACTTTCTTCTTTTCTTTAGTTAGCACAAAGTGATAAGAAAAGCACACTAACTATTAGAGGATACCTGGGAAACCCATGCGGGTTCATGATCAAATCGGGGCAAATACCACGTTCAGAAAATGGGAAATCTTCTTGTTGAATGATTGTTCCACAAACACCTTTTTGCCCATGTCTGCTACTAAATTTGTCACCAACCTGGGTGGATAAGTGAAAACAAAATGATGCTGCATCAATTCACCATAAACTCCAGTTGAAGAAACATGTTTCCCACATTTAGGCAGAAAATGTTCCGTACCTCTGGTCTACGAGTATGGCGGATTTTATATTTGATACATAGATTGTTGTTTTTATCAGAGCAAAGAGCAACTCTATCAACTACACATGACTCCCCTTCAGTACCTTTGAATATTTGGGCACAAGGCCGATATTTTCTGGAAATTAAAATGCAGGTGAGGAATAATGATGCCAAAAAAGAAAAAACTACTAAATTAAAATTGAGGGAGTAAACTACTGACACATCTGCTAAAGCTGCTGCAGACTTTAAAGGCCCCCTTGTTTCAATTGGGGACTCCTTATTTATATAGATATCACCATGCCTAATAATTTCCCCAGGAGCAGCAAGTCCATCATCATCCAACACCTACACAAGTAACACCATGAGGGACAGCATAAAACACAAGACATATCTCACTGTTATAGGGTTCATTGTGATCTATATTAGAAAAAATAATTAAAACTGTTTTCCTGCATCTCACTAGTTTTATAGTGCTTAAGATCCCTAATTAAAACACAATGCTTTCATTAATCTTCTCCCTAGTAGTAAGTCATTGGAATATTATGGATTGACAAACAAATGCAAGTCTTAACTTAATAACCCTAAAATGTCTTGGTGTTCCAAATGTGACTAGACCAAGGAAAAGAAGGTTTGGGAGAACAAACAAAATGTGCCAAAGAAAGACTTGCAAGTGTTGGGTCCCTCTAGAGTCCATAAATGCTTTCATCAACACTTGAAGAGATAAATAATTGAGAATATGAACTCTAGTTTTTTCTCTCCTGTAATCTAATTAAATTCTAAAGACAACAAAAGGGAAAAGGCTTCAAGCAATGGAATATCTCCTCCCCAGAAGTGCTATAAAATGAAATTGGGAATCACTACCATCTTTCTTTTAACCAGATAAGAAAAATTAACAACAATGTATGAAATGAACTTCTTAGGATTGCACAAATGATATTGCAACCTTAACATCCCAGCCATTTTTGTCAAAAATCATACTTGCTCCAAATCAGTAATACCAAATAGAACAAGGCTCTAAAGTAAACTGCCATGACTCGGTTAATGTTTTCAAACAACATGTCAAAAATCCTCAGCCTTCCTCTAACTAGGCTTACAAGCCTCCTCATTTACTAAACAACCCAACCCCTGTTCCCCCAATATCTTTTATCACATTCAGCAGCACTAATAGAAAAACAAAATAAATACATATACCCTAAAGGAATACTGGAGAAGCAATAAAGGGAAAAAAAACACCTTTCACCCACCAAGCCTCTCTAAAAAATTCTAAGCAAAAAAAAAAAAAAATACTCCAAAAGGGATCTCTAAGTAATGCAAAGGTAAATGATGCAGGACAAATTCTAAGTAGTAGTTCATGTTAGTGGAGTCTGCACTTATATAAACAATTAGGGTTTTTTCCTTTACTTGTTTATTTATGCATTATTTATTAGGGACATTTGGACAATGAAGATTTAGTTATTTTTAAGGGCTGCTGATGCAGAAGCTGAAACAATTAAAACATATACCTTTATATGATTTTTGAAGATGGGGAAAATCATAGTGCTAAGGCAAACATACCCATTTGGCTTGACCTCCTTGCTCTGTGTGCAAGTTGTTTGTAAGATCCCATTGAGATGAATGGATGGATGAGAATTTCACTATATGGTTTGAGATTGTATGATCCAGTCTATCATAGGATCCATTGCGAAGAACCATGTGCATGGAGCTTAGGTTTCTAGTTTCTAGGTGTGATACATAGAAACACTACTAGTGTGACTAGTAATTTTTTTATTCAATTTAATTCATAGTATAACGTTTATATCCTTCATCCTTTAATCTAGTTTGATCACCTTACCCTTAAAGGTATCCCAACCCTCACCTATAACCTATTCCCCAACTCCTAACCCACCAAATCTACTATGACCTAAAAACTATAGTATTTAGGTATCATAATTCAAAGATCCTGCATCAGCTATTTCTTTTAATTTAGGGTTTTGTTTAGTATTTAAGGGCTGCTACGGCTGTAAAAAGAAATGGACAATTTGATATCTTGTGAGTTCTAAAAAGAACCTTGTTTTCTTTTCTGGCATTACGGTCCAGATAACCAGACTTGGTGAGTTTGCTCATTTTTCTTTTTCTTCCTACATCAGTAAACCCTAAGGATGCACAGGAACAATCTGCCTCTAAAACTATCAACACTGAAAGAGCCTGATTCTAGACACAATTATCTTTTCTATTAATATTTCTTGTTCATCCAAGAGGGGGGAAATGAAATTCAGAAACCAACAAATGTTCAGCAAACTAAACTAAAAGAATAATAGAGATAGAAACACTAAACTGAAAAGGGAATGGGTAGGGGGGGTAGTTTCATACCCTCTCTCTTTCTTCATTTTTTCGTGGCCTTAAGATTCTGTCTGATGCACCATTCTCATACTTTTGATTGGTACAAGTGTATCTGTCATAGAGCAAAGACCAAAATAAGCAACCACTAACACTCTATCAAGGCAAGCGAAATCACACAGGGAATTACATTGAGAAAGGATGCCATCATAGTAAAATATGGAAAAATTAAGGATGTCAAAATTATGTACTTCTTCAAAACAATACATCGACCAAAACCACGATCTAGAGAGGCCTTGTTCATGACTATTGCATCCTCTATGTCATAGCCACTATAACTCATAACTGCAACTGTTGCATTCTGACCAGCCCCAAGCTTATCATATCCAACCTGGAAGCAAACTGATTAGTTCACAGCCAACGATCCTCACCACAGCATTTATAATAGGAAGATAATTACCAGTTCAATTGTTCTTGTTGTCAATAAAGGCCGTTGAGGATACACCAATAGGTAAAGTAACGAGTCCATACGGCCTAACTGCTATGACAGGAAGATCACTAGTCAAGAACAGAACATTTCTTATTATAGAAACCTACATAAATATCACCACAGCCATTCATCAAAAAGTGAAAATAACAAAAAAGATGCAAGGAACCAACAAGCATTCTTAGACATTTGCTCATTGTTTAAACTTGGATGAAACAAATCAATAACAATACGTTCAATGGAAATAGAAGTCACATAAACAACAGAACAAGAACAGAAGCACCAACTTTTGGAGATTTATTAAAAAAAAAGCTTGTGGAAAACACTTTGGGATTCTTTGAAAATGGAAAAGGTAACTCAGCCCATCATTTTGAATCCAATGTGATTTGGGAAAGAGAATTAATGCCATCCACAAACTATCCAATATCCTCTGCTTCCACGAGTTGATCATGGTCTCTTACTTCAAATGGGAAAAGAGATATCACTAGCCTATTGAACTGGTTAAACAATAATTCAGCCACATTATGCGAACAACTTAAAAAGTATACCCACATTTTTCTTTTATTTTTTATTTTTTATTTTTTTGTGGGGTTGAAATTTATTCATGTAAACTATATGAAGCAATTTTTCTGGGACTAATTTATGGAAACAGAAACACCAAATTTGCATGCTTCAAAGTTGAAAATGTAGTTAGGCAGTTCAACAGTGATAACAATGATACTAATTGGCACATTTTCATATAAAAAAATGCCTTCAGTTGTGCAATGAAACATCTAGTATTTGATAATTCATTCATCTATGGATCCATAATGAAATTCTGTAAATTTTTCAATCAGTTGTAGTACTCATGGGAACATCACTCCAATGTGTTCCAATACATATGGATTTTTATCCATATAGTGCTCAAAGGTAGAGATAGTTGGAAAAATTAAAAGGATCTTGTCTTTATTGACCATGTTGGTAGCAGTACCACACCACCAGCAACATGCTAAGGCACATGCAAGAACAGTTGCAGCCTGCATAAAATGTAATAATTCGACCAAATCAATGACATAAAAGAACTTGCCTGGTTGTATGCAATGTTTCCCATGGCTTGCTTCCCCATAGCGCACTGCCACATGATACAAGCAAGATGAAAGGAGTGATTTTTAGAAATTGAAATGCAAATGTATCACCTTTAATATTGAGAAAATGACAACAAACCTGATATGTATTTCTTGGTGACTGATTATGATGAGGATAAGGAATTAACCCAGCAACAACACCTAATATCGTGAAAGGCTCTATCTCAATATGGGTTGTCTCAGGAGTGGCCTCCCATTCATACAAAGCAATCTGTAAAACAGATAATAATATGGAAAAGGTCCTTCTAAATAAAAAAAGAGAAAGATAATGAAAATATAGTACAGTTTCTCAATAGTGATTTCAAGACCAACCAAAGCATTGTTCTCTTCATTGACATCAAGATACTCAATCAATCCCTCATGTAAGAAGTCATCAAAAGTGCGGGCTCCATCCTTGAAGAAAATGGAAATTAAATCAGGTTTAGAGTACCATCCTTTCCTTTGGTCCTAATAGAATAAATGAACTCACCATTAACTCTCTCATATGATGTTCTTTAATCCTTGATACACCTTTGTCTGCAATAACCAGCGGACGACAAACTCGACCTCCATCAGAAGCAATGTACACAGCATGCTAGTAGACATTTTTTGCTAAATATCAGTTATTTGCAGTCCACGACAAGATAGCCTACTCAATTGTACAATGCAGAATAGCAAAATGAATAGCTAAATAAATAAAGAGGATGGTCGAGTCAGTCATTTTTAGGATTACTAATGAATTTCCTACTTTCACAGCAAAACCTGAAGCTTTATTATGTGTCTTTCATATAGGTGGACAAGATTACCTTAGCGGACCACAGATAATGAGATATTATACCATCCTAAAGAATCAGCAGAAAGCACTTTTTATACCAACCATTCTTACCAGTATTACAAGCTTTGTACTTTCATGCATTATGACATTTACACAGGTATTACAAACTGTGTACTCTCATCCATGTGGGTGACTAAAATGTGTATATTTTCAAAGGTACAGACCAAGGGTCTTAGCCCATTGGTGAGCACATCCTCTTTGAGGGTTGATCATGTGTTTGAGCCTCAGTGCCTCCTTGTCCGTGTGGGTATCTTCCATGTAAAGTCAGGAGTAAACAGAGACACATGGACTTAGAGAAGGAGTAAACAGATAAGCACACAAACCCATGTGCCATTTCTTCTGGAAAAAGTCAGGACTCTGCCACTAAATCAGAAAATATGGGACACGGTCCACCCATTCTGGTAAACCACTTTTGAGCTAAGTCTTTAAAAATGCTTGTTACTTAAGCATTGGGGGGGGGGGGTTCAAAACCTACTTTTTAGGAGGGAAACATCTGAAAACAAGGGTCTTATATTTAGTATCCCAATAGTTAAGTTCATTCAATTTCATTGAATATTAAGTAGGAAAATACCCGTAAAAGCTCCAGAAGCATGACACCACAAGGAGAGGAAAAATATCCCATTCCACAACAATTATCTCAAAGTTTGCTGGTTCATAAATACTCTAGCATTTCTCTCCAACCAAGTGCACATCACAGGACTTCACTGATGGCACGCAACCATAGAATTACTAATTATATCCTCTCCCACAAACCCACAGAAGCAATTGACAAGAAATCTACCACACTCTTCACAGAATTACCAAGAGTCTGAAATTATCTGTTATTTTTGCTCATCATAATAGAAACATGATTGTTGATGCAATTTGTTATTAATGTTTTACCTTCTGATTCAGATATATGATTTGGCCTATTTTGTAGTTAGTTTAAACCTAATCCTGTTCCATTTCAGAATCACTATCCAGGAAGCACGTTTCATCATAGTTGACACACAAGAACACTGTCAGAAAGATTTTTCCAATTGATGTCACAGAAGAAATTACCTGCTTCTCATTCACAAAGACACTTACAAACTCGCCAATTTTGCCAGCTCTTCGCAACTTTCTCATGGCATTTGCAAATTGCTAAACAAGTGTTTTGAGAAACAGGAAGATAAAGTCAATGAATTGAACGAGAAGGTTTTGACATCAACATCTGCTCAATGCAAAAGAAATCTTACCTGTGGCCTTCTGTGCTTTCCAAGAATAAGCCCATTAAATATAACCAGAAAAGAGTTTGGCGTGTGAAGCTCTTCTCCAGAGAGAAGTTCCAAGTCTTCTACACCCAAACACTTGCACTGCAGCAAAATTACAAAAGCCATAGTTCTTTTCTAAAATGCTCACAGGACCAAAAAGCATATGCATAAATGCTAGACAATTATACATACATGTCAATAATAGTAATTGACACCCTAAACTATATGCAGAATGTATAAACTAACTGGATATAGCTAAATGAGGCAGTTTTAGTGTTAAATATTTTTACACGGCCTTGTCTAAATATTGGGGCAGCGAAGGTAGGCCTAATTTTCCTTGACAAGCAATTAAACATTGAAGTCTAAAGCTCCAGCCAAAGCATCTCTTTTGCTTGAGAGAACTTCAGGTAGGAGTTTTCCCATTGACAATCTCATGAGAGTGAGAGATAGAGGAAATGAAAAATTCACAGAAGATGCTGAATTTGTCAACCATGAACCACCTGCTAGCTCATGCACAGTGCAATAGAGCTAACAGATACTTGTTTCATGACAGACTAATCGACATAGAGTTGGCTGCTAAGAAACAGAAAGTGGTTTTTTTTTTAGAGAGATATGGATGTTTGCTTTCCACTGGCTGTTATTTGGGTTTTATAGAGGGGGATTCAAAAATAGAGTTTCAGATAAGAATCTTTGCATACATCATTTAAGGATAATTGAGTTGAAATTATATTATTCAAATACATGGCCATCTTTATTGACAAGGTTTGTTTTCAAAATTTTCTGGCCACTGGGAGGCAAGTTATCCATTGAGAGCCACAAATGCTGGTACTTCACTACATATAAACTTTCTAAGTAAAATTCATGGTAAGACTTCATATGATTTTAAACATGTAAAACATTGCGTCTGTGTTGCTCATGAACAAAGGGAAATTTAACTGAGGACAAACCAGAGAGATTAATGGGCTCTCTTCTTCATCAGTTGTAACATGAGTCATTAAGGCCAAGTTCTTCACAAGTCCACAAGCTTCTCCTTCTGGAGTATCACAAGGGCAGAGCATACCCCACTAGGAAAAAAAAAAACTTGGAATCAGTAAAATGAAAAAGAAAAACCATCAGCAATAGACTGAATATTACCCTAAGAAACACATGACAATTTTGCAAGATTTCTTAGGGCAGTGTGGAGACATCAATATTACCTGACTAGGTTGCAATGCCCTGGGTCCACTTACTTTCCTGGACTTCTCAAATTGTGGTGAAATTCTGGTCATGTGGCCCAACGATGCCATATAGGATAACCTGACTAATACCTTTTAGCAGAGGATTCTCTGTCAGTTTATTGTGATACCAACAAGAAACAGAGAAATATATGCAAAAGGAATGATAAAGCAAAATGAGGGGATACTCAGTACAGAACCTGTGTCACGCCTTTCCTGTTCATCCTAAACCGTTTGACATCCCAGTTTCCAGTAGAGAGTGCTCTTTCAAGCCCATTGGTAATACTATCTCTAACTATATACTATAACAGGAAATTAAAAAAAAAAAATTAGTGAAACTTACTCCAAAAACAACTTAACATAATCAGTGTTAAATGAAACAGCAGACACAAGATTCCAACCAAAAAAAAAGAGGCTAAATTATTTCTTTGATTTGATTTTTATAATCAAGATATGAAAATCCATTATATCAAGTCACAAATAGAGTTGATTTTGCAGCTATACTTACTTGGGAAAAGTCAAACCGGCTAGATCGGTTTTGTTTGACTAGCAGAGTGTCTGCTGTTTTCTGGACCTCAGTAATCATCGTCTTAAACAAATCCTACAAAGCAAATTGAGAGAGGAGGGGGCAGCTTGAGAGCCAATTATAGTACCCATAGCAGTTCACTAAGTACGATCAAAACACATTACCTCAAAAAGCAGAGAAATCAATTGGCCTGATAGCTCCAATCGCTTGTTACCCACATAATCCTACACGCAGAAAAAAAAATTATTTGTCATCTACCAGCACCCATCCATCCACAGACTCAGAAAGATATGCTTTAACACACTCAATCTAGAACATTTACATTGATTACATGGCAGACCAATCAGCCCGTTTCAGTAGACAAAGCTACAGAACAGTTTGTAAAGCAAAGCATAGAGGAAAAGGGCAATCATGGCATCAAAAGCATCGAAGCAATTGATCTAAAGTAGTTGATTTTTAAAAGCAAACATCCTCATGCAAAATTCATGATGGGCAGGTCGTTAGTCCATGGGCAGGTGGCCTGTCCAATGCCTGAATTATGTTCTAAATAGATGTTTGGATATGGTTGGTTGTTAGCCAACAAAACCAATCTCTGAGGCTTGTCATGGAATATTTTTGAACAAGATTGAAGGCTACATGTTCAAAGGTGTAAAATATTCACACCTCAAGATAAGCATGGTTTCTTACTGTTGTTTGAATGGCTTCTGAACAACCATCAGAATTCATCTCCAAAACTTGCATTTATATTGTTTATCTAAATATAAGATAAAAAACAAAGTGTTCATGGCTTACATCCAAAAATCCATTACCTTGTCATCCATTGCATCCTTGTTTAATAAAGCCTCCATCATCCTTCTCAACATTACCGCTACATATATACATTTTGGGCGGAAATTATTCTTGCGCACCTATAATGCACAAGAGAAGGTTAACAATCAAATAAAAAAATTCTGCAAATTTTAAAAATGAGACAAATCCTACCGGAACATTAGCAATAAATACATCTCGAAGAATGGCCAAAGCTCTATTTTCCTGCTGAAAACACCAAACCATTCCAATATCAAATAGAAGTGCCAACAACAGAAAAATAACAATAGTTCATGTCTATAGATGTTTATATAGGCAAAGATGCAGCATATATATTATTACAGACGAAGAAGTAGCATTTATAATATTTACTCCACACACATGCATTACATAGAGAGAAGGGGGAAAGGCTACCTTTTCAGTCGATGAACTAGAGTATGTAGACCTCTTCACCTGCAAGAGCAAGCAACTGCTATGAAAAATTGGCCAAAAAGACAAGTATGATGTTGACAATAACAATCACATGAAGTTAGCCTATATGGGTTTATGAAGTCATGAAAGATACACAAACCATCAAACAAAAACCTATAACATTAAAAGATAGCTTCCTTGTAAAACAAAAAAGATTGTTGAAATGACTCGCAATAAAGAAGCAAAATCCAGCTTGGAAGAGGTTATGAGCACCTAAAGGAATTCAACCCAACCATGCCTGAACAGTTATTTATGCTTGGCAACACTAGATGGTCGTTTCACAGGTAAGGATGTGGATCCATGATTTTCTATGTAGGATCTTAATTGTTAGCGACTTGTTTTCTTTATAAAATTTCTCATCTAAGCAAACATCTTGGAAGAAGAGAAGCGGGTGGGGGGAGTTATGCATTTTCAAGACATAAAAAACAGCTGAAGAGACACATAGGCAACCATATCTATTCAGGGCACCAATCATATGGTGGGGAATTTAACACTAGGAATCAAGATTATGTTCCATAGAAGAGCATTATGAAGAGACACATAGGGCTCGACATGGGTCAAGTGCTACCATTAGTGTTCGACAAAAAAGAGGCAAACCAAGTCAAGAAGAGCATAATGAGAATAATTAACAATAACAGTACAAGTATAGGAACAAGAACAGCCACTGATCAGTAAATTGTCAAAAGAAAGCTCAGAGATGGTAAAGAAGTGATGAGCACAATTTCTTGAAAGGGAGATTGGAACCAAGTATGCAACATTTTTCTAATTCATGCCAATGGTTAAACAAAATATAAACAATGCAAATGCATGCATTGAAGTTCTAATCACTTTGAAAGTGAGGGGAAAAGGGAACAAGTTCAAACTTCTTCAATATTAAGTGAGAAACAAAGATTGATTTTAGAGTTCATGCTACTTTGACATTCCAACCTTAGGATTGAGGTTTTTTTCTTTTTTTTGCTGAACCACACGACTTCTAGAATTATATTTTGATTATCCAGAGTTTTATTATTCCTTTGAAGCAGATGGAGCAGATCTATCAAGAATTTGTTAGCATCTTATTTAATTGGATTTTTTTTTGGGAATGTCTATTTATATTTTGGTTGTTTTATGGTTTTTTGGTGCCTAAACAACAGTACCTATTGAATGTTTTGATGGAGCCTATTTACATGATTGACACTTTGATTATTGACAGTTGAGTTTTATCCCTTTCTTGCTCTTCTCTTTCAAAAATTTGCAGGGATTTAACATAATTTCAGCATATAAAACTTCAAACTGTGGATTTACCAACGACCAAAGCAAACAAATTGAAGTATTAGGACAGAGAAAGCATGGAGGGAGACCAAATGCAGGTTGATGCTCCAGTACACAATAATCTTGTATGCTATAACTAAAAGTGATGTAGGCAGATCATTGTACTATTCCAACCAATTTAGGCTTGAGGCTGAGTTGGTTATATGTTCACTTCAAGCATTACCACATTCAATTATGGAATTAAGTGGCAGCATCAGTAGGTGTTCGACATACAACTTAGAGACACCCAGATCACATCAAGGATCAATACATTTAATAATGGAATATGATAGCGTTATGAATGTTCTTGCAACATGCAAGTAAGAGACATACCATTGCTTCAAGATATTCCAAGGCTTGTTGCTGTGTGTAAACACCATGACTCGCACATTCCTAGAAATAAAATGAACGATAGAAATGAGCATAAAACCAAAAGGTATGAGAAAAAATGAAAATGAAAAAAGAAAATAAAGAAAGATTAAAAGAAAAGGAAAGGAAGGGAAAGGAAAGGAAAGGAAGGGTTTGGGAAAGGAAGAGCTGCAGCAGTCCAATTTGTATACTTGAGACAAGAAGAATAAAATTATGATAAAAATTTATCAACAATTTATGGGATATGTTAAAAATAAAACCTACCACTACTAAAAACATTAAAGCCATATGTTTGACATTCTTTCTCATCCAATACAATTTGTATCATTACAAGGAAGAAAATATGCCACTATAATAATCATGCAGGACAAACTGCATTCTCACTAGCTTAATCGAAACCCATTTGACTTTTTATCTGCAGTTGCCACATCAGTCTCCCCTCAGGCAGGTTTGTGGGATATGAAACACAAACTCTTGCCAATTTTCTCTTCCAGCAGCAAGTTTAATAAATGGGAAAATGGAATGAGAGTAGAGGGGAAGTTTAGAATAAAAGAAATGTCAACAGAAGCAGAGTTGGTAAAGATAAGAACCAACAGGGAAAGTGTTTTCTACACCTTTCAAGCCATCCAGTTAAACAAGGATATAAAAACTTTACATTGACCTGACAAGAGGGAAACATCTATTTTTAAGAGAGCACTAAAACTATGCCTGCATTTCAGATCATTAAGAAAAGTCAAACACAAATCAGATACTGAGCACCCATTTACAGAAGCAAACAACTGATGAAAGAGAGAGGACAGCAAAATAAGAGATGCTCAATCCCAGGATATTGCAATTCATGTTAAATTCACCCATAATGTGTTTGCAAGGGCTCTGCATTTCCTTATCAAGCATAATCAAGTCAAACAGCAAGGACAACAAGAAAAATGAGGCTCTGATACATGTGGAAATGCTGATTTCCAAGGTGACATTAGAGTTTTTACATTAGCATCTGACATAGCATGGCTCAACAGTGGTATCCGGTGGTTGACATGATTTGGAAAACAAGAAAGTGCTAGCAATCTTATTGCAATTATAACTGAATCATATTTAACTTCAAGCTTTAAGTGTGAAAGCAGAAACTAAGTTAATGCCACAAAAATTATATAGCTTGAAAACCTGCTGCATACTAGTACAAAGTCATGAAAATCTCTAAAAAATCAGGGGAAAAATAAAAAATCTGATCACATAAAACATCTATGAGAAACTAATTTAAAATCTTAAACCATCTCGAAAAAAACCAAAAATGTTGTGTCAATGTTAATCTCAATAAAAATTTCCAATTGACACAAGGATAGAATTGCAAAATGCAATGCAAATTTTCCAATTCCTGTATTTTAAAGGCCATTACCAACTTAGCAAACAAACTTCAAATATATTCAATAGAAGTTCAAATTTAGATTATGAAACAGCAATCCTAGATACCTGGGATATGATGAATGTTCAATGGCAAAAGGCCAATTCATTATGAACAAATCCAAAATTAAAATTATCTTGAAAGTTAGTTGACATTTTCTACAAAGAATTACATGATGTAGATTACCTCAATAGAGGGCAAAAGCAACATGCTATATCGAGGATCTCTTCCAACCATCTGTACCACCTCTTGGTCACTCTCCATCCCCATAGCCTTCATTACCACCATTATAGGAATCTAAGAAACATTTTGAAAAACATTACGACCCAAACATAAAACAACTTGAAAACAAAAAATGAAAGGCTGGATCTGAACAGAAATCATTCTGATAAAGACCTTTTTTGCAAACTGGTTGAGACATAAATACATCTTCTCCTTTTCCATCAGAATGACTGTTTTGCTTTTTGTCGCCTCGGTGCTACTTGTAACAGATGCATTTATGCTGAAAACAGGGGGTGGGGGGGACCATAAGAAACTTTAAGCCAACACTAAGAACTGAAAACATCAAAAGCAACAGATATCAATTAAACAAGGATTCATCATCAAAACAGTTGGCGATATCACCAAAGATGCCCTCACAGGATAAGCTCATCCAGGTTACAAAAAAATAAAATGGGAATGCTAGAATGGCATAGATTTAGTAGGGCATTAGCAACAGCAACGGACTTGATTGGAAAGTCCCATGACAGAACATTAGCTCTATCCAGCATGAATTGTTGGAAAATTGTGGAATTCATAAAAATTATTGAATGCATGCTAGAAGGAATTCTAAGGTGTCGTTGAAGACCAATCTCAACATTATAGAAGACTCCTACTCCAAAATCAAAAATATGTATCAAGATTATATTTTGCTTTCCTCCAAATATAACTATATTTTTAATGTGTTTCTGAATAACTCTATAGTTAAGGATAGACCTTTTGAATTGCTTTAGAATTTCAAATAGTCAGCTGTAAATGTATTGTGAATAATGTTCACACTTTTATAGTGAGATATTATTTGACACAAAACCATCGAAGTGTGCCATATGACAAATTAGAATCCAATGCTCGTAATCAAGATTCTTCTGATTTTAGAAACATTGGACCAAGATAGATAAACTATATGGGTTTCCTAATTGTTTGGATTCTTTATTAGTTGAGGTTGGTGGACATTGTTTGTAAATCAGAGATAACAAGATTGAAATAGCAATATATGCACCAGTGTTGTCAAGAGACACTGAGGCACTCGCCAAGGCGCTCCAGGCGAGGTGAGGCCCCGACACCTTTATTAGCCTCATACGTTGGATTTCAATGAAGCACCTTGCGAGTGGGGCAAGGTGTTAAGGCTAGCGTTTGCTTGAAGTTCTTCGTTTTATAATGGATTTTTCTTTCTTTTTTTAACTGATTTATGTTTTGACCTATTTGTTTTTTTTTTTAATTGGTATTTAATTTTGCTTTTTAATCTATTTGGCTACTTACTACTTTAAATTATCTTATTTTGTTTTAAAGGTGAAAAATATACTTTATATGACTATTTTATGGTATTTTATATTTTCTTTTGATTTCTAATGATCTAATCTTAACTAGGAAGATGTATATTTTAGATTTATATAATACAATATTATTTTTTTTTTTAATTTATAGCATATTGCCTTGGTTCATTCAGGCATGCGCCTTCGGCATTTTACAGGTTTGGCGCCTTTTAGCGCCTTTCTCCTTGACAACACTAATATGCATAAAGATTCTATAGTTACTTGTAAAAGAATTAGGGAGAGAGGATATTCTTCTATAGTGGTCTATGTTTGTGTACCATCTTTCTAGTCTTTATCACACTACAAGTTATCCCAGAATGACTTCGTAGATTTCCTTATGATGACCCGGTCAAGGTAGTACGAGTTTCTATAGTTTAGAAGGGAATAACAGTTCCCGAGTTCTTCATGTAGAAACTTAACATGAGAAACAAAATTTCTTTAGTTATGATAAATCCTTACTCTTGTTGTCCACTTCTTTTAAGGCCTTGAAAAAAAAAAACATATAAAATGCAAATGACCAAAATGGCGGTAAACTTTTGCATTTTACCAATACTTCGCAGCTACAAATAATTTTGCATGTCTTTAAATGCATCATGCCAACTCAATTGGTTTTTCTAATTTATCTAATTTTAGCACATTTGAAAGGAACGGTATCTATCAATCACCATCTAAACCGAAGATTTTTCTTGGTCAATAATCCCAAGAAGATAAATACAAATGATATATCATATATGAGAAGATCAACAATGTCTCTTAACGTGTGCATGATGTGTCTAAAATTTGAGAGCGCCAAATACTTTTTCTTTTGGCTCCTTGCAACGTTTTACTACTTGAAATGTAGGATTTGTCTTTTTGACAGTTTTGTGATCAATGTATTAGCCCATGACATTTGTGAGGTTCATCCAACTCATTAAATGGGTTTGAGAGGCAGAGAGATAGCAAAATTGTTTAAAGATTTCCTATGCTTGTGGTGATTTGCTGTGTTTTTATGGAGTGGAATGCTATGACTTTTTTATCAGCCAAAATTCTCCTAAAAAATTTTCAGAAGGCAAACCAATCTTTTAGATTTCTCTAAAATCCTCTACCCACTATACTTTTTAGGGAGTTTCATCATTGGACAACTAAAGATTTTGTTGATTTTGGTAATTATAGGAATAAATCATCCCATAAGTATCTTTAGTATCCAAGTTGTGTCTTTTTATTCTCTTGATTAAGTATTCTTAATATTAAAAAAAAAAAAAAAAAAAAAAAAGACATTTCACCTAATCTATGCTCAAAGATAAAAGGTTGAAGAGAAAAAGATTCATACGGTACACATAAAAGAATAAAAGCTTTACAAGTTGATTCTAACTATATAAGTTAAGGAATTTCACAACATTTACGAATGTCTCATTTCGTAATGTTTTTCATTAACAAGCACATATTACTGTTAAGATGATTATATTTTCATTGTTGGACTTCTCTATCCTATTTTACCATGGTATCAAGACTTCTTGGTGTCTTTACAGAGAACCTCCATAAATGTGTTTGTGTCATATTAGATAAATGAGTATCATCCCATTCTACAACAAAGACTGTTGAATCTATAGAAATTGAAAATCATCCATTACATTTAGGCATCACTTAAAGTAATCTCCAGTTGCCTCTATCTAATTTAGAGAGAAACGTGAAAGGGAGAAGAGAAAGAAAGGGAGGGTCAAAATAACCATTCAAAAGGAAGAGGAAATGCCATCCCATTCTTCAACAAAGACATAGTTGAATCTAATAAATTGAAAACCATATACTGCAGTTCAGTATCACTTCTAATGTGATCTTTGGTTAGCTCCCTAAGTGTTAGAGAAGAAGAATGCAATACTTCTAATGTAATCTCTGTTTAGCTCCCTAAGTGCTAGAGAAGAAGAATGCAAGGGGATGAGAGAAAGAAAGAGAGGTAAAGATAAGAACAAAGATATAAGAACTCACTTCCCTTTCTTGTCATTATCAATAATGATTCTGTTCTTTGAAAGTTGCTCTTGTATTAAAATCACCTAAAAGAGATTAATTGTATCAGAGCTATCAAAAAAAAAAAAAAAGACAAAGGAAGGAAGTTCACATGAGCTCTTGAAAACAAAATAGTATAAACAAGACAGCCTCACATAAAATAAATTAAATTCGAGAATCTCAATCGTTGATATGTAATGAAAAGCTGAAGAAAAAGGAAATTTTGAACTCATTTGAACAGCTTATTTTGCAATTCGTGAGTCATATAATTTCCTGACACTGATAAAATAGCATTGGTGTTCATCACCAGACCTCCACAAAGATAAACTTTTAGAATATTTGTAGTGCACTTGATTCACCAAAAACGACTAATGCAATTGATTCAAGAGTCATTCAAATGATTACTACACTATGACTCAATTCAACTAAATCTCGCTCCCAAACTATCGTGCTCCTCCATTCAATTCTACTATGAGACAAACTTTCTCAAATTGTATTGAAAAGCTAAATGTTCTCTGTGAGTTCAACCCACAGCATTTGTGGTCTAATTGTCCACTTCTCTCCCCTAAACTTTTAGAACATACAGTAGCACTTCACTTGGGAGTAATAAATAGCTAAACATACATAAACGTGATTGTTTTCCTTTTATTCTTTGACAGAATATAATCATTATATAAAAGAAAACAACCAAGTTCACTTTTAATTAAAATCTAGGAGTGAAGAAAACATTTTTAATTAAAATAAAATTTGTTTTATGGGTGAATTACGATTTAGTCCCTCTAAAATCAGCAATCTTCCAGTTCGAATTTTATATTTTTTTAGTTTTCCAACATTAACCCCGTTGTTTTAAAAAATTCCAATCTAACCACTAGCTATCAAATACCGAGCAACGTCCACTTTTTCCATTTCTTTTTTTCACTTTTTCATGTCTCTATCATCATTTCCTACCAAATCCCTATATGTGATGATGTCTTCCGGTACTTAAAACTTGAAAAGATTCAAAAGGTTGGTCCAGAAATGGTTACATTATCTATTTAATAGGTAGGTCCCCAATGAACTTTCTGGAATCCTGAGAGTTTGATTTTGGGACTTTCTATTTTTTTCTTTTAGCAGAAAGCTTATCTATCTAAAAAAAAAGTAACTTCATATATTTCTCACTTTGGAAAATGACGACCAAATTTGCTTCACTTATTTTTTTTTTCTATGTTCTTTTGCTAAAATATGATGAATGCGACCTTGTTTCCTATAGAAAAAAAAATGTATAATAGAAATGAAAAAAATAATATCGAAGTAAATCCACCATCAATGATTTAGAAGTTATCCATAATTGATAATGATATGGAAATGCCAGCTAAATAAATTTCCCTTTAGAAAAAACTACCTATAGATATAGCTACTTCAAGATCAGGCATCATAACATTTATAAAAATTCAGTCTTTATGACACTAAGGCTCATGTTACCCCTAACTTTATGCAATATGTAAATATAAGACCTAGCATCATTACTAAGGCTGATGTTAACCCCTAACTTTATGCAATATGTAAATATAAGACCTAGCATCATTAAGGCACATAGTTCAAATCAATGCAAAGTATGTCACACAATCATAAACTTTATTTTGACAAATTAAATAGATTATTTCTTCCTGATGTCAAAAGGCATTAGTAAACAACAAGCAGAATATCACCTTCTCAGTTCCTTTGACAACAAAATATCCTCCAGGGTCAAGGGGGCACTCACCTAAATTCAAAGGAAAAATGAAAGAATATGAAAGGAAAAAGCAAGAGGAAATAAGTGGCAGCAAAAGCAATGTTTGAGTTTATCCATACATACCAAGTCTCGCAAGTTCAGCTTCATTTTTTCCATACAACACACAGCAACAACTTCGTAACATTATGGGCATTCTTCCAATGACAACATCATTCTGCAAGAACTACTTTGTTTAAAATCCGAATCACACGTCTTCAATCATTAGATATTAAAGTACAATTTGCTACCTTTATCATCTTCTCCTTCCGGCCATGGCTTCCTGAAATATACTCTATATTAACCAATATCGGTGCAGCATACCTGAAACTCACAAATTCAAAAACTCGTACAACTTAGAAGACAAATAATTCAAGTGCATAATGGTTGCAAATTGCAAGTTTAAAGTTTCATCAGGGATAGCCAAACAGTTTAATGCGCTAATTATCAACAAATTTTAATCAAGGAAAACAGAAGAAACAAATTTGGGTTTGTTTTCCTTCTTGCAACACCAACATGCCGAAACCAGAGTTTCCTGTGTTTCCTGCTTCTGACAACAAAATATATCCCCATTCATCACACCAGAGCTAGAACATCATCATTATACCACTCTATAAAAATACAAAAGAGAACACATAAAATTGATGAATGTTTGATGTGGCGAATGATGAAATCATATTCAAATATCATTGATGTGGACTCAAATGGATTAATGGAAGTCTCTTCAGTTCTCGAATTGAGAAGGGCATCATCAAGTGCAGGTTAGGATCATGAGGGAGCGTAACAGCTAGTAAGCATATTTAGTCAATAGAATTGGCAGATAGGGGCTTGGGCTAAAGCTAGAGAGAGTGAAGCTTTGGACAAGTAACCATTTGCACACTCCTTGAAATAATGTCACTCCCCATTTTGATTTTGCATCAGAAAGGGAAGGATAAGTACATAGTTTACACAGGTTCAGTGTTACCAGGGGCAGGCCATGGCACCCTCAAAAATTTGGCAAAGTTAATGCCATTGAATTTAATGCTTATTTCTAAAAAATATGCAATTTGGGAACCCTCCTCCTTCCAAAGGAAAAAAAAAAAAAAGGTACTATTTTATAACCATTATTTGTTTATTTTATTTGCAAATGTATCATAGTATATTAGTTTTTGGCACCCTGATACCTAAAAACCCTAGTTCTACTCTTGCAAATGGCCATTGCAAGCTTGATTTTTTTTTGTAGCCATCTTTACTTGTACCACTTCATGACTGTTAGATAATAATATAAATCATATCTTGGGACCTCATCTAATAGTTTAAGTTATTGGGTTGAGATGGTTCTTTGACAGTGACATTTCTAGGATTTTCTAAATCAATACACAAATGCATTGGAAGGCCTTCTGTTTTAATCTTCATACTTTAAGTTCTTTCATGCAGATTTGTCTAGCTTTATTCACTTTTACATAGTTTTTCTTTTACCTAAAAAAATGGAACATAAGAAAAAAACCAGGAGAAAAAAAATCAATTAAGAAACTGAAAAGAACAGGAATGGCTACATACGTCGTGTCAGATAAGCGACACATATGAGGAGTAATTTGTTCACTAATAGCATCGACCACCATAGAAGGCTTTCCAATCTTAACATCTGTAAACCTACAAGATTTAAGACCAAAAAAAAAAAATTAAAACAAGGTACCACAATTAATAGAATCCAATCTCACAAAATATTAAAAAAAAAAAAAACCCAGATGATCTTTTTTTTTTCCTATTTCTAAACGCTGCTTCATTTCTCAAAATAAACCGACTTTACCAGCTTGTGCACCCGTGCACCCAGAGAAAGCAACCAAAACATAGAATGGATAAATGAATGATTACCTCAGATAAAGACTAGGATCAACTGTGGACACAATCCGATCATTGGCACGCACAATCTTCTTGATTCCAATATTTATAAAATAATTAAACGAATCTAAGTGCTGCTTCACTAACCCTCTCACCTATCAAAAACCATTAAAATTTTCTTTAAGAAAAAAACCCTCTAGCAGTAACACACTGTAAATTCACATAAAAAATATATAAGAAAAAACAAAGTACGTTCATATTTAAATAACAGAAGTTGGGTTACCTTTAAAAATTCAGGGAGAAGCTGGAATTTGTTGACGGCGGATTTTACTGGTGCAGCGGCATGCTTTTGCTTGTCAATTAAATGGTCAACAACGTTCTCCCTTTTAAACAGAATTAAAAAAAAAAAAAAAGGGCAAATTTTTTAAGAAAAAATCAGTAACCAAAATCAGTTTTTAAAAAAAAAACAAAACAAAACAAAACAAAAGCGCCATAACGAAACAGAGAGAAGGACTTACTCAGACAGAGAATCGGCTTGCACGACAACCATTAGTGGGTTTTTTTATGAGAGAGGTTTTGGTCTGAGCAGAATGGCTTGATGATGATGATGATCTCTGATAGACTCTCCCGGTGGTGAAAGAGGGGTTTATGCTTTAATTCGTCTTAAACCCTGAATTTTGGACACCAGCGGATTGCGTCTGGGTTGAGAATCAGTTTGGGTTTACTTTCTTTCCAAGAGGGTTCGGGGTCGGGTCTAATTATTGGGCCCCAAATCAGCCATCTGAAGATTTTAGCTTGAATTAGGCCCATGGGCTATTTTTGTGTTTTTAGTAAATCAAAAAGAAACTTGAGTAAAAAAAAAAAACATGAAATCACTGTACATACATTCAAAATTTATTGTGAATTTATATAATAAAATTATTATTTTTCCCAAAAAAGTAGTAAAAGTAATGTAACTTGCTTTATATAACTTGTTGGCACATGAAACACATAAGCAAACTTATAGGAGGTACCTGTAATTTAAATGAAATTATCTCGAGATGGTATTTATAGAAATAAAATTTTTTCTATTGATCAAATTTCATTATATATCATTTTTATTTTATTTTTACATGAAAGGATAAAATAAAATTAAAATAAATGACATGAAAAATAAATAGATTTTTATATATTTTTTGGCTAATGAAAAGTTGACACATAAAATGTGATATTTAAGATATTTTCTTATAAAATACAAGATTTCATAAATAAAAATCAATTAATAAAATAATATCATATAACATTAAAAATTGACCCGACCCGATAGCCCTTATAAATGTTAATTGTTATCATTGTCAAAATGATTACAAATGAAAGCATCTTCTGATGTTCCATTGGAAGTAAATGAAAGCAATGTGTATAATTTCCAGGTGATGGCATGCGATGGCCTTACTTTGGGATGTAATGAGCAGTGCAGATGTCATAAGCATAATCAAGGACACCGTCAAAGAACCTGGTGTCTGCTCCCAGTTATTGGCGACAGAAGCTTCCGACGAGGCAGCAGAGATAAAATTATTGTCAATGTAAGTGTTTACTCACTCTTCCAGGCTTCTGGTAGTTAATTTATTTGTTTGTATGATAATAATTTAGCCTATGGTTTATTTTCGCGAAGGCTTGAATGTATAAAAGGGACTATAATGCCCAGTAACAATAGAGAAAAATGAAAGAAAATATCAGTTACTGTTGCTCTCCCCCCTCTGATATTCTGCAGAAAATTGATGACTTGTTAGCTGAGAAAAACGGCCACCCAACGCTTCCTCTTGTTGAAATCTCAAATTCTCGAATCAAGTTGAATCAATGATCTTATTGTTTATATATATATATATATATATTGAGAGATGAGAAGCTGATAATTCACGTAAACATAGCTGCAACAAAGGAAAAACATACTATACAATAAAAAGAAAATATTATATTTTATTGATAAATTCAAGTGTTTGTAATTACAAATTGCGAAGTACTAAGCTAAGCCTAAAATGCAGTGCTAAACATTAGAAATTTCGTGTTTATAGCCCTACCAAAACAAGTACAAAGAACACAAGACAAATGTCCAGTCTTTGTGACCATAAGCTCCCTAAATCAACGTGATCATACTCGAACGAATCTTCAGTAGGGAAAACTTCAAGCCCCGTCTCCTGATTCTTCAGCTGGATTGTCGTCGAGACTCGGCATAAACTGGTTGAGATCCTGAATGATCTGGCTGATATGATAACCATTGAAGATAGCAGCTTCTAAGTGATCCGCCATCTCAATATCGTCCAGCTTATCTGAAATAGTTTCTTTCAAATCACGAAAAATATCTTCAGCTTCGACAACACCATCCTCTTTTCGAACAATTACTGCCTCAAGCTCTGTCTCCAGATTTTCAGTAACAGTTGGTTCTTCAGTGAAGTTTACTTGGCCAGGCTCCACTTGCGCTGCAGGATCAATGTTGGTGAAAGAATCTTCAGTGGCGCAGCCCGCATCATCCTCACATGAATCAACACCCGCCTGAAGCCACGTGTCCACATTTTCAGCAATCTGCTGCAGTTCTTGATCTTGTGACAGTTGAGCTCCCCGGTTGACGATTGCCGATAACTCAGGCTCCATGTTCTGCACTGGAGGCGCCGTTGCTGCCTCAAGCCACGTCTCCTGATTCTGGATAATCTGGTGGGGTTGTTGATCTTGTGACCTTGTAGGCTCTGAGTTGATTACTGGAAGATTTCTAAATCTCTGGCTAATCTGGATTATATCATCATCTTCATCAACTCCAACAATTTCTGAAAGGTCCATCGACTTCCTTTTCTTCGATTCCTTTATCTTGAGTTGAGAGATCGCAATATTTTCAGAAATCAATTCCGAACCATACTGCAGCATTATCCAACCATCATGGTTCGGTTGCTGCTTCTTATAACGGAATCTGTTTTTCATTTCTAAATAGCTCCTTCCCTAGTACTCATTTTTTCTCCGCCGTCACAATACCATGTGCCACTATTCTTACCAACCTTTCTGTTCTTGTTTTTAATACAATTGATTGTTTTCTTACTTAGTGTTGTAAAAAGGTAGAGACCATTACCACTTCACTTATGACCTTCAAACTTGTTGAAGATCTCCCAAGATTCTTCTTTGCCATAAATATTGTAGTCATTGAACAAGCTAGCAACTTTGGCCTATTCTTTCCTCATTATAATTTCAGTTATATCTCTTTTTATCTTTTAAAACCCCTCCTTAGTAATTGAATTTATTTTATTTTCTCTATAAATTTAACCCCCACCTTTTATCTTCTTTTTTTTTTTTTTATGAAAGTTTATTTTGGGGGTTTACACACCAAAGAAGAAGGCGGGTCTTCACTTGAACATGAAGTGAATAAGAGGGAGTATATGCATCACTAATTTTTTATCTCTTTTTTTTTTTTTTCTAATTGATAGTTTTAGATTGTTTCAGCACTGGGTAGTTCATAATCAAAAGCAAAATGGGTCGTTTAAGTTTAAACCCGCTAGTCTAAAATCATCTCAAACTTCAAAGTTTGAGGGCTCGAAATTGATTGCAAGCATCCAATGATTGAAATATTATGAATCTTCTGTAAGTTTTCGATTGTAGTGTTAGAGATATACAAAGAGAGACGTTAAAATGGACAATAAAAAATATATATATATAAAAAGGAGGAAGATGACAAGGCTTAGTCAGGTTCAGGATTGGCCTTCTTCATTGTCTTGTATTTCAATGGGTTGGGCTGAAATAAACTGTGCTTCTTTGTTCTTTTGGTAGATAGGAAAAAGTTTGTAAGCTATGGCGTAATCAGTGCTAGCTGGTTTCTGTCGCTGCATGAGTTTGGTGTTCTTGCCAACTATCACCTCAATATTTTCCTTCTGTCTAAAGGACCTCTGCCTCTCCCTTAAAAAATCCAGGCTTGTCTTTGTAATGGTTTTTTTTTTTTTTTCCTTCTGTTTATATTAATCTACATTTCTCTCGGTCTAACAATGATGCTGATGATGATGAACTGAATATTTTTTCCCAGATCTGAATCTTAATAGGAGGGAGGCCATGGTGTTAGACATAAGAGTTGGAGGTGGATAACATTTTATCACCCTCTGAATTGTTAATAGTTGCCTTATAATGTTTGCGTCTAGGCCTGAGGCAATTACTTGGCCTAAAATTTTAGCAGAGCATCATGGCCCAGGAACTGAAGCTGGAGGCTGGATGACTTTTGATAAGCCTTTGAATGGAATATTGTCCCAAGAAAGCACCTAGGATTGAACTTTAGTGAGGCTGTGATGCTGGTAATGATGTTATATATAGAACTGTTGTTGAGCAGGGAGATTCAACATTCTGAGCAATGGTAGCATAAAATAAATTGCATAAGTTTCTGTCTGATTACAACAACGATTACCGATGAACATCTATTAAAAGTACATGAATAAAAGTTCAAGATCAACAGGAGGTAGCGTGGACCAACAGTTGAACACCGACTGGAACAAATTCGAATGTCTAACATCATCGGAGACAGTAACAAATAATCTTCCCTATAACTCGCAGCAACACCCTGATGCTTGGAACAAAACACTGCGTGTGCTAGAAACTAGCCTACTGCAGCCATCATCTCACAAACTGAAGAAGAATTTAAGGATGATTTGGGCGATGTGTCAGTCCAGGATCTCAGAAAAACAACAATAACTGCCTCCTCCACGACCTGGATTTACTAGCAAATTGCAACAATAGTAAGGTGATATATGGGCACCACTTATTAATAAATGTACTGCTATTAATTAGTTCTTGAAAAGTTCCAAACAATGTTCTTGATCCAAGTTCCTGCTCCAAAACTTCTTGTAATATTCTGCATACGTGAAATCCCTGTATATGGCTCCGGTTCCATCATCGGTGAGAGCCTTAGGTGGGGTGATCAATGCGTTATCACACGGACAGAGGAAGGAAGCAACTGACATTCTTGCCTTGTCTGTATTGGTAATGGCTCGGTGCCACACACTCTTATATCTTCCATTGCTTAGTGCCTGCAATCATCCATGGTCGTAAGAAGACCCTTGAACTTAAGTTGCTAGCATGTGTCGGACAAAAAACAAGGACATGAAAATGTTCGTGGCCATTGAGCCTTGCAGCTCAACGGCACTCGTTTTCCGTTCTCCTTGGTAAAAGGAAAACAAAAAACCAAAGGAAATGCAGGTTTACCTGTAACTGGTCACCAATGTTGATGACAAAAGCATCCGGATGAGGATTAACTGCAGCCCACTTTCCATCTTTGAGGAGGACTTGAAGGCCTGCCGCTGATAGGTCTTGAAGTAAGATTGTTAGGGCGTTGGGGTCTGTATGTGCTGGCAATCCATAAGTCAACTCTGGCTCTGGACATGGAGGGTAAAAGTTTACAGCCATATGCTGTCCTTGTTCACCCAAAACATTTTTTATGTGATCCTTTTCGAGGCCTAAGCTCTCTGATATCAGTTCCTGTATTCTAAACCCAAGTTCCCGAACTTGTATGCAGTAACTCCTTACAATTTCCCTATGGATACAACACATGCCACATCATTAGATCTTAGCTGTACAGACTCAGTTACATCTGAAGATACCTGTGCCATAATTTAAAATTTTCGGTTTCTCTGTTATTCGGAAGGATGCATGAGAGTGCACGGGGGATTTTGAGATTTGTTTCCAGAACTAATTAGCTCAAGGAATGAATCGACTACATGAAAGATGATTATACAGCTAGTGGATTCGGTGTGAAAGTTGAGTCGTCTCTTTGTCATTGCCTTTGAATAATCTAATGAGAATACGAGAAGATTCCCATTTAAGAAATGGAGGAAAGTCTCGATGCAGGCAAGACTTTTAGCCTCAGATGCAGGAACACGTCAACTGCCCCGGCATGTTTCTACAATAATTGTCATCGCGTCTCCCAAAAAACGATGAAACCGAGTTTGCGTTCAGAATCATCCACCACCCAACTCTTATTAATTATATATTTGTTCAAAGAAGCAAAGAAAAGTCTATTGATTATACAGCAGGAGAAGGAGACATGAGAGTTCTCACTGCTTTACTTCAGCCACATCACTGGCCCTATCCAAATGCCACGCATCAACGCTATTGGACTGTGAAACGATGTGGTTATCTCGTCCTCTTGGACAATCTTCAAGCTCAACCTACTTCCTTACTTTTTGACATTTTCGTGCAAGTTGTTTCTATGATTTGTTGATTAATAATTAAAATATTCGCACTGATCTTGCTGGGAAGTCTATAGTCTCTGTGAGTTCGTTCTAGATTTTACTATTATTTATTTCATCGACAAACATGCGTATAAATACACTCGGTTGGTGCCCGACGAAAAAAAAAAAATTATTAAATTTGACTATTATGTGTTTGCTTTAGAGATGGAGATTGAGTTTTTAGTTTGGACCTACTAAAAAAACTAAAAACAAAAGGTTATTTTTTATAATTAAATTTTATGTATAATTAAATTATACCCACCACAAAAACTAAAATATACACTATTTGAGCCCTAAAATAGACTGCTCCAACACCGACCAAGTCATGTGCAAGCATCATCTTTCTAGAATAGGGCTAACTAAAAACTGTGACTTTTGCAAACTGCCCTACACTGTTAAACTGTAATAGATTTGAATAAATCATGCTTTAATCCTGGGTTTTCTTAACTCTTTACAGCTTAGTCCCTCTTCTTTTTCAAATCTGTAACTTTACTAGGGTAGAAATACCAAAACGTCTATGATGGTCACAGAGTAAAAGGACTCTCTCTAAGCATGAAAGTCTTCAAGTATGAATGACTATGTTATACCGTGTCAAAATCCAAGGACTATGTTGTACCGTGTCAAAATCCAAGGACTATGTTATAATTCAGTGAGACGAGATTCTTATACCTCATCACAAGGCCAATCAATCGTAGATGGATCACATGATCTATCAGTTCTGTTACGTCACGACAATTGGAGGACATGACATCACATTCCATCTAGCTAAGACAACCTTATTGCTTATTTTATGTGTACGAGATCTTAAAAAATAAAAAAAAAATGTGTCGATGGATGTGATCTCATCAGGTGATCAATAGTAGAGTCATGACCGTTGGATTAGAAAATAATTGCCCACCATAATATTTTAAAGTCTCCTTTTTTGTACTTGACACGGATTGCAATGTCATCGTGAGTGACAACCACGAGTGACTGATATGGTTTTGATGTAGTTGTTTTTTCTAAATATATTAAAATAATATTTTTTTATTTTTCAGATTTATTTTAAACATAAAAGAATATAAACTTTAATAAAAAATAAGATAAAACAAAAAACAAAACCTTCACGGAATCCAAGGAGCGTATCAAACCACACTAACTTTAGGATCCACCCTGCCAGGTTTCTGACACCAAGTTGCCTAAGCGACATAAAGTCTTCGGAGTCTAGAGCATGCCGGCATCAGCACCCGCGATTTAATATTGAAGAAAACTAAGAACATAGAATCAAATAATTATAATTATAATTATAATATGCGAGAAGACTCGGTGGGCTTTGTTGTTGTGGTTTTAATTGAATAATTCGTGATAATACTGTTTTGAATTTAAATAATTGCCGGTCCTATATATCATGTGTATGTGCTAATATATATATGAATATATTTATTAGATTATATCTTTGTTAAGGCATAAATAAGAATCAATTATATTTATTAAAAAAGTATTACTCCATATAGTAATATTTTCAAGTATTTAAAATAAATTATAAACAAATATATTATGTACAATTGATTAGAATTAACCACTAGATATGTCCTAGTAAGAATATGCTTATTAAGAGTTTATTGATTAGTATGGTTGTTATTACTTTTAAATGATTTTTTGTATAAAAATACATATCAATAATATTTTTTTTTAAAAAAAATTATTTTTAATATTAGTTCATCAAAATGATTTAAAAATACTAAAAATATATTAATTTAAAATTAATAATTTTTTTTTTAATATTTTGAAAAAATGTAGAAACAAAACCCACTTAAATATGTTTTAAAGCATGGGCAATTCCTCTCATACGAGGACAAACTAATGTTAAACTTTTTGTCATTACTATGGAAGTGTTTGGAAATGCGGTTTGCACCGCATTCCTATCAATTTTTTTAAAAAAAAATTTTGTTAAAATTTAATGCGGTTTGTATATTTTGAATCATTTTGATGTGCTAATGTCAAAAATGATTTTTAAAAAATAAAAAAATATCATTGGCATGCATTTCGACAAGAAAATTTATTTGAAAAGCAACCGCTACTACATTACCAAACATGTTCTATGTCATAACCCAATAGGACATGGCAAAAAGGTACTCGATCCTGAGGCAGCAAATTTTTTTTTTCTTTTTCCAAGAACACGGTTTAATTATAAATTCAAATGAAGTAAGAAGTAAAATAATAAAGTTTTAAATTTAATATCTTGAACAATAGTGTGTAATAATTTTCAATGGCTAATGCTAAAACTATGAACTAGACAAAATAAATCAATTGTTTTGAACCATATTTGATAAAGATTTGTTTAATAGTATGGTTGTGGTTATTTTTAAAAGTGTTTGTCACTTGAAAATACATTAAAATAATATTTTTTTTTATTTTAAAAAAATTATTTTTAATATTAGCACATCAATATAATTTTAAAACATCTAAAAAAATATTAATTTTAAAAAAATTATTTTTTTTTTAAAAAAAAACAGGACTGTGTGTGAAAAAACCTAGAAATGATGAGCAGAAGGCCAAGGCTCCGTTTGTTTGCAGGAAAGTGGTTTCCTTTTGGAAAGTGAATTCCGAGAAAGTATTTTTTCGATGTTTGGCAGTGTTATGGAAAATGAATTGGAAAACACTTTCTAGTGTTTGGTTGTGTTATGGAAAATAAACTGGAAAATAATTTATTAATGAATTAATTTTTTTTCAAGTTTATCTAATATATATAAAATATTTAATCACTTACAATAAAAAAAATGAAATCTAAAAAGTATTTATAATGATAAATTTTTTTTTATTATATCCTATATTCATACATAGCTTATTAAAATAATGAGGAACAAATCTTACAAATTAAAAAGTTGAATGAGAATGAAATTGAAAAAATATATATAATTTCATAAATTATCTCAAATAAAATAAATAATAATCAAAATAATAGAGATCAAATCTAAAAAATTAAAAAAAAAATGAAAGATGAAGAAATTAAAGAAATAATAATCAACATTTCATAAATTATTTCAAATAAAATAAGTAACAATCAAAAGAATGAGGACCAAATTTGATAGAAAAAAAATTTCAATAAAAATATGATAAGGAAAAAGCAAATAACAATTATAAAAATAAGGACCAAAGTTAATATAAAAATAAAATTTTAAGAGATGAAATTGAAAAATAAATATTCAAAACAAAATATATATACCAATCAAAAGTTTGAGGATTAAATTTAATATAATTAGCAAATAATGATATTTCTAAATTTGTCACAACTTTCGGAAAGTGTTTTCCCCCCAAATTTTTCAGGAAAACACTTTCTTAAAAACCAAGCTAAATTTTTCTTTTACTGGAAAATGTTTTTCATTGACCAACTTTTCTACTGGCAAACAAACACAAGAAAGTTTGGAAAGTGATTTCCCGGAAACTACTTTCCGGAAAACAAACACAGGTAAAGGGAAAACACTTTCCTGAAAACCAAGTCAAATTTTTCTTTGACTGGAAAGTGTTTTCCGATGACTGGAAAGTATTTTCCGTTGACCGGAAAGTGTTTTCCGTTTGCCAACTTTTTTAATGACAAACAAACATAGAAAAGTTTGAAAAATAATTTCCTGAAAATTACTTTCCGGGAACAAACATCGCCTAAGATAGCAAGGAAGAGACGTAGAAAAGTACGGCTACAGATCCAATGAACCCTCCCATTTCGAGCTGCATGTGCTCACGTGCCCATCGACTTCCTCGTCAGGACCACATAATTATTATTTTTCCTGGGCGACAAGAAGATTATTTGGGGGTGATGACTTGACGAGCGGGAGAGTTGACTTTTCTTGATTAAATTTAACTTGATCAAAACCAGCACCCTTCTTGCTTCTGTGAGGAAGGAAAGGGAGGTTTTCTAGGCCAGTAGGACTAGGATCTATCCATATATAGACACTATGCCTTTTGTTTTGGATTTTAATGCTACTGTTCATAGCTTTATCGTTAATTCGGAAAGATTTATACAGTAAAAGTATCGACACCTCCTTGAAAAGATGTTTTTGATAAGATCTTAATTTAATCTAACTGCAAAATGAATTTAATTTATGCTTGGAATGATTACATCCTCTACGCAACCTAGAGTTTCCTAGGGTTGTTTGGTATTGAATTTTACCATGTTATTAATGTTAAAATTTAAAATTTTTAGTATTTTTAAATTGTTTTGATTTGTTAATAGTAAAAATAAATTAAAAAAATATTATTTGATATATTTTCAAATAAATAGTACTTTAAAAAACAATTATTATTAAATTTTCAAATGATATTTTTAATTAAATTGCTCATACTTCTATGCAACAATATCAAGAGGGGTTCATTCATTAGAAGAAGGTGGAATTTTTTTATTATTTTTAATTACAAGTGGGGATTTCATTAAGAAAAGTCTAACCTAAATTCAAACCCTAACCATACGTTTCCCTCTAGGTTTTCTTTTTTTATTTCAAGATAAAGAGAAATTTTAAAATCTTCATACAAATAAAATATTTTAAATGATAGATAGTGTTCAAAATTAATATTATACCTTAACTATATAATTCCTTTGATTTTATAACTATAAGTTTTTTTAAAAAATATCTTTAAAATGTTCTTATAGAATAAGATATGATATCTGAATGACAGTTTTTTTCAGTCAATTAATTATATTATATTTAATATTTATTTTTTATTATATTTTTTTCTAACATGAATATCCAAAATTTTTTATATATATAAACTAGTTACACATAATACTGTTATTTTTTAATTACTTGTTCAAGGAAGATTTTTCTAGGTACATTTTCGCTAATAAATGCTAACAATGAAAAAGAAATAACAAATATTATTACAGAAAGGGACGTGGCAGATCAATCCAGGCACCTCTAGTGCATGCACCTAGGGTGTCTGAAGCATATCTCTCCATCTATGTGGATCTACTCTACTGTGTGTGAGTATGTTGAGAAAGAGAGGGAGGAGGAGGAGGAGGAGGAGTACTCACTTGAAAGGAGGAGGATTAGAAGGCCACTCAGGCACATATTTGTCAAGAGGGTAGCAATGGAGTCTAAGATAATCCCTCCAGTTGTGGACCTTTTCCTTATTCACATTAAAACTTGTAGAAAGTCTCATTGTCTTTGATGGGTCATCTGAGTACAGCTTCAGCTTCTCCTCAACCGGCAAGCTGAAGAAATCATGGGCCACTCCTAACATTTTCTCCACCGCTTCCAAGGACACTCCATGATTGATCACCTGACATTAAGAAACCAGAAGAACATTCTTTATATATACCTCTATATATTACTACTGCATCTAATCATCGTAGCGAAATCATGAAGCTGGCTGTGTGTGTGTATATATATGAAGCAAGAAGTTATAGAAAGTGGGCTTACCTGGAAAAAGCCATAGTGCTCGCAGGCATCTCCAACTTGTTGGACAATTTGGTTCCTATCCTGACAACCTAAATCTATAACCGGAACATCTTCGCACGTTGAAACTTCCGACAGCCTGGGACGCTCAGATTCCGGCCTAACATAGCTAGCCGGCAAGTTCGTGTAATGGACGCCAGAGGAAATTACTTTTGTATCCATGTTACTAATTAAAAACAGTAACGAAGGATGAAAAAGACAGCAAGTTATTATAAATTAAAAGGTGGGCACTAAAATTATGATTTTGCTGCTTGGAGTTTCTGTAGCTATGTAAGCTTCCAGGAAGATGAGAGAGCCCTGTAATGCACCACATGTATTTATATCTGCACATGGAGGCTATGCCGGTCCCTTTTCATCCTCTTTTTTTTTTTCTTTTTTTTTTCTAAAAAAAAAAAATCTCATGGCCTTTAGGTCGTCGTTTAGGGTATGATTTAACTTAATTTATTATAATCGATGATGCTTTGGTCCCACATGAATAAAAAAATTATAAAATTTCTTATAATATGATTGATTTGATTTACATGAGTTATGCCTAATTTCTCTTCTTCTTCTCTAGATTTGGTTAATATTTGGGATTATCTCTCGTTGCGCTTAGTTGTTGTGCAGGGGCTTCAAGGTCTGATGGGGCCACTGAATTTGACCAAATCCTATATGGATTCTGTCTTGGAGGTAGCTAGGCCATATATCGAATTCCACTCGAATTGGCCAGTTGAATATGGATAGAAATTATTTGTGGTGTGCTGAGCTCCTCACGGGTTTAAGGACAAGAAACCTCTGGTTTTTTTTCAGATTTATCTGGAATAACTAATGAATTATAATCTGTCTGCACGGATAAAAACTCTCTGCTAGAATTTTGATAAAAGAGATTAGAATTCAAACTTTCTTTTCGAATCGCAGATGCGAAAACTACCCCATTATCAAACGCGCACACGTCGTAGCAAGATCGGGTGGTGGGGATGAGAATTTGAAAGTGGTTTTGTGGCCACAAGCGACCGTTGTTGCTCTTTGAGTTTTTGAAAGGTTGCCGGAGATTGAAGAATCTAGAATTCTTGTTAAGTGCCAAATTAGAGGCCCGCCATCACTTTCTGCTATATGTATGGTGTTAAGTATCAAAAGGGTAGTGGGAGTGCCTTCTTAAGACCTCCCAGATCGTGGGAATTAAAGTGGAGGGAGCACAAACCACTCACAGGAGCATCATTTGGTTTCTGATAAAAAGGGTTTTTGTCATGTCATGATGATCTGTGCTGCATTGCGCTTCCATTGCGGACAGGAAAATTCATAGGTTAGGTTGCGGGCCGGTGAGTGGTCAACATTCTTAATCTATTTTTTCTCGTAGATTTTAATAAATTGTTTGGGCCACTAGATCTTTCTCTCTTTTTTTTGCTTTAAGATTTAGTCCATGTTTATATTGCGTGGATGAGTTCAAATAACTAGTACTGTTCCTACCAAACCTCCTTTTGTTGTACCCTCTCGCCCTTGCAAGTGGGTATAAAATACACATGGTGATAATTTTGGTGCATGTGCTTTATCAAAATCTCAATTTGAGTTGCTGTAATTAAGTTTCACTTGACTTCCAAAAATCTCAACAATCAAGTGTGTATTCAAGGCATTGCCACGTTGAAGTATATATGCACACACGCACACTTCAATATTGATGGGATTTTAAATGCATATGAACCTTGAAATAAAAGTTTTAACATATAGGAACTTCAAATAGAAATTGAAATCATGACTTTCCCGACAAGGACTAGTTGGAAACAAAACTAATATTCACACCTCCTCCTCCTTCTTCTTCTATGAATATCAAAGAATAATTATATTAAGTTGGTCATCTAGTGGATAGAAATCCTGCAAAACGAAAAAAAAAGATACAACAATAGTTATGGTAACATAACAAAATATAAGAACTAATTACTCGGATACCCTACACACTTTTTATTTCTTAGCAAATCCATACTAGTATAAACAAAACTAGGATTATATGAACAAATCCAAGATGCAACATTGTGAAATAAAAAGCAAAAAACATAATCCTAATCCAATGTAATTACATCAAATATGAATTTGTTCTTAGTATGCTAGATAGTCCATACTATTCCATAGAGTAGTACTTGCCAAACCTTTTGCTGAAACTTTCCTTTAATCATTTCTTACAATTAATGAAAAAAATCATCAAAGGAAAAAAGGGTGCACCATGAAAGCCCTCGCTGGCCACCTATTTTATTCTAGAATATTCTCTAGGACACTAAACAATGAAAAAGGAATTGAGTTGTCATTTTTTACTCAAAAATACAAAACAAACATCTATCTTTGTATGCCTTCAAACCTGGGTAAATGATTCTATCAAACATAGTAGAACACATCTTAACAACATAGTGGCCTTTACCATTTATACTCCATATTTTTCTATCATCTTTTATATATGTGAAGGTTAATGAGATTAATGGCATTAATCATACTCTGGATGTGATCATTTTTTTTTTAAAGCATTGATTTTATATTCACACCTTCTTTTGCTATAATTAACAGCGTTATGACATGCCCAAACCTAATAGATGACTTACGTGGTATCTTTTTTAACTCAATAGTGACCTACTAACTATTATGGGTTGTTATCTTAAACAATCGCTGACGAAATATTTTGCACTTGATTAGGCAAAATTTTATAGGTATTTTCATTGCCGATGGAAAATCATAGGCGGAAAGTGTCTTATCAGAGGTTTGTTTTATATATTCAAACTTATAATTAATATAATTCAAATTCCTAACATGCATAATAATAATAAAAACATATATGCTTAAATTAAAATAAAAGAGGGTACTTACTTTTTAAAACACTTTAAAGTAATGCGACTTTTGTTGTTGTCAATGATGAATCCTTTCTTTTTAAAACTTTATTGCTCTCCACTTGTATAACTAGGATGTTTGTAGTATGCCTCTCAAAATTCCAATAACACTACCTTGGTTTAGATGCACTTCTAAACAAGGTTTTTGAATCAAAGAATATGAAACTCAAATATCTCTTAACAAGATAAAATCTAAGCTCTAAATTTGAAGGGGAAAATAAAGTATTAAAGAGAATAAAAACACTAAAAATAAGGTGAGAAATAATACGGAAAAATCTGAAAATTTCTAGTTAGAAACTCTTTTTTCACCTTTTTTTTAATTATGAATCTTGGATGCTAAAAGGTTGACTAATTAATAAGAATCAATTCTCACTATTATCAACCTTTGATTAGCCATCATAAATTAAGAATTAAATCTAGAAAAATCAAGGGTTCTTTGATTAGAAAAACCAAGGGTTTTTTAATTCACCCATAATTTGTTTAATTAAAACAAATTTCCAACAATCCCTTATTTGAATGGAAATTATCTCATTAATTTGAAAATGACTCAAGAATTTGTTGAGAGATACTGATATGGTAGATTACTATATCAATATAGATAACTTTTGGCTTTGAACCTTCCTTAGTGAAATCTTGCCAGTTTACTCGATTAAATAGCGAATGTGTTGTCTTGAACTATTCAATCTTTATATAAACCATGACAATAGTAATCACATAGTTCTCTATCTAGATATTTTCTTTGGTTATATTCATTTTAGCCCTGAACAACTCTTGGATTTATGAGTGCTTTAGAAAATTCAGCCTTTATTGAAATTCTCAAATAATTATTTATATTTCTCACTCATATAGGAGATTTTTCATTAAAAGTATTATGTTATAACTCACTTGGTGTACCAAAATATAGAAATCAGTAAGAGCTCATCTCACCCTTTATCACACTGCAGCTAGCACTTATTTTATCATAGAAGTAGGCAAGAAATAATAATTTTCTATTGCTACTGAGAATGTTATATGACTTATTTTCCACTTGAATCTAGATTTTAGGATCTCTAATCAGCTAGGTTTAGTTATCATCATTACACTCTTTCATCTTTTAAAGGCTTTAAACTCATTTCTCTCGATGAATTATACATAAGCTCTCCCGTCAAACCCTTACAAGTTTCTCACCAAACACCATAAAAGGTGATGATAGAATCATCACTGTTGAAGTGATACTTGTCAAAGCAGCATTGGTTGACATAACCAAATCTTCAATAAAATGAGTAGAAGACATGATACAATCTATAAATAACAATAGCCAACACTATTTATAAATAAATATTTTATCTCCACAATAAGCAAGTAATACAATAAAACTTGTAAAAAAGTAGTTTTTTGAATAAAAAAATATTTAAACTATGCAGGATAAAACCCACAATCATTTATTTTTTTGGATTACTATGTTAAGCCTTATTTTATTCACTGAGATTTATTTAATTATCATTATTTCACTTACAAATTATATTGTATGCAAAAATAATATCGTGTGAATAATACTTTCACCAAGTAAGTTCTCAAAAAAGAATGGAGGGGTTACAAATGGTTCTGCTTAAAATCCAATCTTCTTAGACAAAAATTCATAGACTACATCTATCTACCGCACTAACTTTCTATATATATGAACATGAACATATATGCAAACAAAACCAACTAGATAACTTTGATGTCAATCTTATAGAGTATAAGTAAGATAACATAAACAAATTAACAAATTAAAGCATATAGAAATAAAATTAAATCCATATGTGAGAATATAACAACTTAAAAGAAAGTTAAATGGTAACTTATACTTTAAAGATGCTAATAACCTCTTTCATAATTAATTTATATTTTTTTTTCATTTTTTTTTCACAAGATAAACTAAAAAAAAGTCTAATATAAGGATAAAGTCTTAAGATTGTAGTACCAAAGTTTGTGTGTGTGTGTGTGTATTAGACTAGTGAGAAATAATTATTAGTTTATCATAACAAGGTATGTTAAACATAAGAAGGTTTATAAGGGAAGCCTAGAGTTACATACAAGTTCAAATTGATAAGCATGCAAAATAATAACATATGCAAACATGTTTTCAACACAAATATAATACTAGCATACATGCTAAGCATATATCCAAACTTACAAATGATATTAATTTAAGTTCCTAGCTTGCATGCTGATAATAAAAATATACATGCTTAAATTAAAACAAAAATGATACTTGCAATATGACTCCTAAGATTTCAACAACAACACCTTGGTTTAGATGCACATAAAAAATATGAAACTCCAATATCTTTCAACAATATGAACATAAACTCTAGATTTGGGAGGAAAACCAAAACATAAAAGAGAATGTAAACACTAAAAATGAAGTGGGAAAGAGTGGAAAAATCTATGAAATTCTAGTTAGAAATGCTACATGTGGACACCGCGACAAGGTAACATGTAAAAGAGGTAAAATAGAAAAAAATGAGTCGACACCTAGTTTTATGGTAACTAGAAACCTTAACTAGTCTTTAAAGGTTTTGGATAAGAGGTTGGTTATGTAATAGGAAAGATAGACATTAACATATACATCTTACCTAAATTAAGCTACATTGTTGGTTGTTTGCCTAAATTAGAATGTATGTTATTCAAGGTTCAGGGTATTATTATCTTTCACAAAACAGCGTCTAAAGGACAAGGCCCACTATTGGACCTCATCATCCAGGGTTATTTGGAAATGATAAGGACACCTATATATACGGTTTATTGTAAGTTGAAAAATAAATATTATCTATTAATTAGCATCTAAAGAATAGGGCCCACTATTGGACCATACCATTTTGGGCTACTTGATAAATGATAAGAACATTGAATTGAATTTGTAAAGATTAAAATGGTTATAGGGTGACTAAAAATTTTATTGATTAATATCCTATAGATCATGTATTAATTGGTACTATTATTCAATTATTGACATCCAAAGAACATGATCCAATATTAAGCCCTACCATCTTGGGTCACCGATAATTAATAGAAATAATTAATTCAACGATCAAGAATGAATTAGAATTGTTATTCGATAACCACCATCTAAAAGACAGAATCTAATATAAATTATTTCATCTTCGGTCAGTTAACAACTAATACAAAAAATTAATACAAGGATGATTTTATTACTATTTTTTTTTCATCATTGTCTTTTATTTTTTTTTATTACCTTTAAAACCATATTTTATTTATTTAAATTTTTTTTAAAAATCAACATCCAAAAGACAGAGCCTAAGGTTAGACCATGCCATATTGAGTAGATTAATCAATTATTATTGTTAAGAAAAAATTTTTTTAAAAAAAATTGCTCCATATAATGTTCATCTCAAGATTTTTCACGATGATCTAAAAATTCTCAAATTCAAAGTTTATGGGCTATATTCAATCATCTTATCTTATCCACCCAACCAACATACAAAATCAAAATTAATCAGTCCATATCCAATCATATTAAAACAAATCAAACCAAATACTCAACAAATTTAACAAGCCCCTAACACAATAATTCCATTATGCACAACAATGAGTATTTTGTCCTAAATCTCATAACATTTTAGCAACTTTTCAAAAAAAAAAAATATTATTTGAGTTTACAAATTGATCTTTCAAGGTGTTTAACGTGTCCAAGATCTAGTGAGATCAAGGCTGGAGGATTGCTGGAATGGTGATGGAACATGTAACCATGCAACCACTAACGTATAGATTCACGCGTCGTCATTGCTGGAGGTTTGTAAGTTGGTTGATTCAAAGCTCCTTTGTCTCATCTTCACTCCTTGATCAATAGTGAGATAAATAAACATATAAGAAAGAAAATATGCGTAGTTGATGATTTGGTCCTCTTTATCATTTTCTTCTCGATCTTTCTCTCTAGTGGTTTTCACTGTATTCTTTCACTATTAAAAAAATATATTGAAAATAGAGGTAAAAAATGAGTGATGACAAGAAACTCTCCTTTACCCCCCCTTTCCCCTTTTATAGTGAAATTTAAAAGCTAAACGGTTAAAGAATTAATAAAAATTAATTCTCACTATTATCAACCTTTAATTAGCCAGTATAAATCAAGAATTAAATTTAAAAAACTAATGATTATTTAAGTATGAAAACCAAAGATTCTTTAAAATTAATTTTTTATTCACCTATAATTTATTTAATTAAAATAAATTTTCTACAATATCATTGTCCTTGGGTTCTCAGTATACCTCGTCACCTTCCATTAATTTCTATCACTAAACATTGCTATGCCACTACCAAGCCATGAAAAATAAACCCTTGTATAATGGCATCGGCTCACAATAAATAAATTCTTTTTATACTTGTAACCTACAAAGTCAGCCAGACATACAGATAACTTGAACAATAATTCAAGAACTCCCCTAACAAAAAAAAAATTCAAAAATTAATAATATATATATATATATATACCTACAAAGTCAGTCAGACATACAGATAACTTGAACAATAATTCAAGACCTCCCCTAGCAAAAAAAATATATTTATATTTATTTTTGATTTTTTTTTGTTAGGGGAGGTCTTGAATTATTGTTCAAGTTATCTGTATGTCTGGCTGACTTTGTAGGTGTGTGTGTATATATATATATATATATATATATATATATATATATATATATATATATATATATATATATCAATCATACTTACTTTATAAGATAAAAATTATGTAAACTTAGGCCTCATTTTTTGTCATATATATACATTAACAAGTTCATCCAAAGTGACAATTCACTTTAAGCTAGCTGTGTGAGGAACTATATATTCATAGTCAAGCTCAATGATTATCATTGGAAATAGTTAAAGGGACAACCCAAGCAATCAATGGAAGCCACTGCGCCTCCTTGAGCCGCCCATATGGTATGTCCCTCTCCGCCCATTTTTATTTTTTAATAAAAAAAAGAAGAAAGATATCGTAGATAGCTGCTGCAAGTGCATGCCCCTCCGCTGTCTCAAGGAGGATCCTCCACTGCCATTGAACGCGTATCACCCTAAGTTTGAGCCACTAGTGTCGTTATCTATTCCTGACAGCACTCGCTAATTTTGTTCTCTTGTGTGGAAAATGAAAAGGAGGTATCCAGATCATGTGTGATAATGAAAGAGAGAAAAGGGGTCGGCTGCCAAGAGCACCTCAAACAGAAAGAGAGATGACGTGCGAAGACTTGACGGGGCCAGCCCTAACGTGGGGTTGCAGCAACGACGGTGGCATGTTGGCTGTGGTTCACCATGGAGTTGGTGAGTGTGTATGCATTTGATTCCCATGTCCTTGATGATGTTCGTCTCGGCTCCACTAGTGTGCGTGCATGCATATATACATTGATCTTTCTCCTTGCGACTAAGACTTGCCTTCTAGGATCCAGAGCACTTCTCTTTCATGTATACTTGCGTATTTCAGGGACAGAATCTTATTTCTTCAGCTGTAGACGTCGCACAAAATGGTTCAAGAAATCTCTTTTCATCAAATAAATAAATAAAATGTATTTGTAAAAAATATAAAGAATAAGTAAGAACATATATGTTCAGAATATTAAAAATTAAAAGAGAAATTTACACATTTTCTTGTATATAATTTTCAATCCCTAGAATATAAAACAAGTAGCTTGTTTATAAGATAAGAAATGAGAACATTAAAGGACACTAGAAAATTCAACTATCATGAAAAACCAAGAGACTAAAACCAAATTTCATGAAGTCTAAGAGATTCAAATGAACATTCAATATATATAATTATAAATTTTATAACACTTCTCCTTGAATGACCATGTACTCAAAATATGTCTCATTAAAACCTTGCAAAAAAAAAAAACCCTAATGAAAAAAAAACTAAGGAAAAAGAGTACAACATTTTTATGTGATTTTTGAGTACTTTAGAATTCAATAGAAGATTTAATATACACACTTCAAGATCCATATTTGAATACTTTATGATTCACAAAAATACCAATTTGCCTAGTCAAAACCTTGCAAAGTAAAATGCAATGGGAAAAACCTAAACAATAGTAAAAAGAGTATAATTTGTATTAACTTCACCTTAAAAGTACATGTCTTATGATAAATCTTTAAGATGATGCATTTCAATATTGTAGACAAGCTTCTTGAAAGTTGAGGCTGATAAAGACTTTGTAAATAAGTCTGCTAAATTATTATTTGACCTAATTTGCTTAATATTAATTTTTCCCTTCTGTTGAATCTTGTGAGTATAAAAGAATTTTAGTAAGATATACTTTGTTTTGTCTCATTTAATATAGCCTCCTTTAAGTTGAGTGATGTAGACAATATTATCTTCAAACAATATTGAGGGACTATCTTTAATGGTTGACAATCCATATTTTTCTTTTATATGATGCACAATTGACCTTAGTTATATACATTCTCGACTTGCTTCATGAATTGCAATAATTTATGAATGATTTGATGAAGTAGCCACTAATATTTGTTTGATAGATCTCCAAGAAATTGCAGTGTTTCCATAGGTAAATAGATAACTTGTTTGTGATATAACATGCATTTGCCTATCCAACCAATTATGAATTTGATCCACTATAAAATAACCTCATTTTAGTTATTCCAATGTCTTTGTGGGAGTGAAAGTGTCTCTTTCCAATAAATTAACTACATAAGCTATATACGTGCTTGTATAATTTGCAAGATACCTAAGTGCTTCAATATCACTAAGATATGGTACTTTTGTATAAAGAATTTCATCATCCTCTTCAAACGATCGAAAAGGATCTTTACTCACATCAAGTGATCGAATAACCATACATGTACTAAAAGGATGAACATTATCCATGTAAAAGTGCTTTAATACTTTTTCTGTATACATCGATTGATGGAAAAAATGTTCAATTTATAAATCAAGATAAAAAAAATAATTATGAGATCTTTCATCTCAAATTCATCTTTCAAATAGGTTGTATTTTTTATGAGCTCTTCAAGAGTACTAATAAGATTTAAATCATCAACATATACTGCAACAATAGCAAATTCGTATGTAGTTTTCTTAATAAAAATACATGGATAAATCTCATTATTTTCAAACCATTTTCTAGAAAGGTATTCATTAAGATGATTATACCATATTTGACCAAATTGCTTCAACCCATAAAATTTTTTTTATAGTTTAATAAAATAAACACTTCTAGATTTATCATAAAAAGCTTCAGGCATTTTGAATCCTTTAGGGATTTTTATACGGATATCTTTATCTAATGAACCTTATAGATATGTTGTAACTACATTCATTAAAAGCCTATCTAGAGTTTTTGAGACTACTAAACCAATCAAAAATCTGAAAGTGATTGTAGTTATAATGATAAGAAGTTTCCTTATAATCAATGTCATGTCTTTGTAAGAAACCTTGCCCAATAAGTCGTGCCGTATATCAAACAATTTCATTGTTCTCATTTCATTTTCTAATGTAAACCCACTTCTATTCAACAGGCATAACATCTTTAGGTGTATGAACTATAAGTCCAAATACTTCACGTTTTTCAAGTGAGTTTAACTCTGTTTGGATTGCTTCTTTTCACATTATCCAATCATTTCTATATTGACATTCTTCAACAGTTTGTGGTTCAATTTCATCATCACTTTTGGTAATTCCAAAAGCAACCTTAAATGCAAATACAACATTTATGATAATTTTATTTTGATCTAAAATCTCTCATGTGTAAACATAGTTTATGAATATCTCATTATTTCCAGGTATCTGCATCTCTTCAAGAGATGTCTCTTCAGAAGGATCAATATTAGGAGATGATTTTCATATAATATTTATCGCTTTTTTTATGGATAAAAAATCTTCAAAAGTATCATAATCTATTTGTTGTAATTTTTATTTTCTAGGATTTTTCTCCTTAGCACCAAGGGTCTTTCACGTTTCAAGCGTGGTATAGATTCATTTATTACTATGTTGCCCTTTTTCCTTCAAGAATTTCAATTTTAGATGGAGCATTTGCAGCTAGAATATGAGATTTAATCATCTTTTCAATATTGTTGAAACATCTTATAATTGATTTGCAATATTTTCTAAATGAATTATCCTTTGAACTTCAAATTCACATTGATTTGTCTTTGCATCAAAATGAGATAACTTCGAGTTATTTCAAATAATTTTTTGTCGTGCTTCAAGCACTAACTTTTCTTTCCCTAATGATGGGAAAATGTTCTCATCAAAATGACAATCTTCAAAACATGCCTTAAAAACATCACTAATTAAAGGTTCAAGGAATCTAATAATAGATAGAGAATAAAAATCATCATAAATTCCTATTCTATGTTGTGGAACCATTTTAGTCCTTTGTAAGGGTGTTATACGCACAACAACCGTACAACCAAAAGTTCATAGATGAAATATATTTGGTGGTATACCAAAAATAAGTTGCAAAGGAGAATATTATGGTAAGCACTTAGTCTAATTTTAACCAATGATGCAATATGTAAAATTATAACATGTCCCCAAACATATGTAGGTAATTTTGATTTCATAAGTAATGGTTTAGAAATTTTGCTAGATCATTTTGAGTATGTAAATGGGCAACATGATGTTCAACATTAATTCCAATAAAAATGCAACAAGTATCAAATGTTTGAGAAGTAAACTCACCAACATTGTCTAATTGAATTTTCTTGATTGGATAATCAAGAAATTGCATCTGTAGTATGATAATTTGTGCTATTAATCTATCAAATGCATCATTTCAACTAGATAGTAAACAAACATGTGACCATTTACTTGATGTATTAATCAATATCATAAAATATCTAAAAGGTTCGTATGGTGGATAAATAGATCCACATATATCTCCTTGAATTCTTTTAAAAAAAGATGGTGATTCTATAACAACATTTGAAAGAGATGGTTTGGTAATTAATTTACCTTGAGAATAAGCAGCACATAGATTTTCACTTGGTAAAAGAATCTTCAAGTTCTTTAAAGGACGACCATGTGAGTTTTTCAATAATTTATCGTATCATTATTGATTCTAGATATCCAAGTCAATCATGCCAAAGCATAAATATTTCTTGGTTGAAACACTTCTAGTGTATCGTAACATTTATTTTAATAGATTTCATGATCGTATAATAAATTTCAGAAGAGAAAGTAAGTAATTGAACTAGTAGTTTATTTATACAAGAGCTTAAGTATTCTATTTAAAGGACACTAGAAATCCAATTGTCATGAAAATCAAGAGACTAAAACCAAGAGTCATGAAGTTTAAGAGATTTTAATATATAATTATAAATTTTATAACATTACTATATATATTGTTGATGTCTATAATGTTTTTATTTATTTATTTATTTTCATTTAATAGACATCCTTTTTAACCATTAATAACATCTCCGGCCTTTAAGACATTTAACAATTCATTCTATAAAAAAAAAATATTTTGAAAATTATTTATAAAGAAAAAAAAATTAAGATCTTAAATAACATAAAATTGATTTAACAATATATATTACCTAATATTTAGTGTGTGTTCAGTGATACAGTATCTTTTAAAAGTGTTTTTCAATTGAAAATATATTAAAATAATATATTTTCTTTTCCCTTAATTCTTTACATCAACCATTAAGAAAAAAAAAATGTAAAAAGCATTTAAAAAAAAAAAAGTTGAACCATGTTACTAAACACACCTTTAATTAAACGATATAGCCTATCTAACCTCAATTAATAATCTCAAATGCATATTAAGAAAAAGAAACATATTTAAAAGATTCAAATAGGCGAAACAAGGCCAAGTCCCTTTCTACTTGAGTAGTTAGGTTCAAAATGTTGGTTAATGGAATGTTGCCTCTCATTCTATTTCATTAGTGGTTTTGACTGTTGGTTCATCAAATATTCGTTGACGGCGGTAAGTGAAGCGCCGCCAATTGTGAAACCTTTTCTCTTTCAGTTCACACTTCCATTAATAAAGAGATATGGCGGCACTGCGGCGGTCGTTCCTGCACTCATGGCATCCATTCCATTCCATCCCATCTTTTTAATTAGCCGACATCTAATTATCTTCGGTTGAACTTTTATTTCTGACGCCTTTCTTCCATTTTTTAAGCACACGGTTTGAATGTGTTACGGGCATGGATATATATATATATATATATATATTATAAGAAGAAAAAAAAATTGGTTCAAATATAGTTATATATATATATATATATATATATATATATTATATATATATATATATATAACTATATTTGAACCAATTTTTTTTTCTTCTTAAATACCAATTAATTTAAGCTTAAAAAGCATCATATATATATATATATATATATATATAAATTGAGATACTATTAAATATTAAACTAAATTGAGCTTTTTTAATTGTTATTTTTTTAATAATGTTTATCAGTACAGTAATGATAAATAATAATGTGTTTATTAGACGAGAGATATTTAAGAAATGAAAATGAAAGTGTTTTGATTATTTTTTTTCTAATTTTCATTTCAGAAATATGATATTGTTATTTATAAATTAAAAAACTATATAATTTTATCATAAATTTAAAAATAAATGAAAAGGGAGATAACTAATAATAACTTGATTTTAAAGGGAAGACAATAAATATCGTGGATCCAGTGATATATAATTATATAAACATCATGATGTTTGTTAAATAATATTTATTTAGTTTTATTTACTAAAGATAGAATAATATTTTTAGTTTAATCTATATATAATTTTTTTGTATTTAAATTAACTCTAAGCATTTATAATAAACAGATTGTTGAGATTCTAGCTTTTTTTATTTTATTTTTATTTGATTTGAATTATTTTAACAGCTTACCTCTTTTTTTATTCAATTGATCATATATTATCATTAGTTATATTGATCTTTTAAGAGTTATTTCTAGTTTTTTTTCAAGACATTGTATAATATATAATATACTTGAAAAATAACAACGTATTAACATATAATAAGATTTTAGAAGCCTTTTTATATCATTATACAGCATCGTGTGGTCGTGTTCATATATTGCACCCATGTTCATGCTTCATTGGTGAATGTGCTCACATATGCTAAAACACGTGAAAATCCAAGGAATAATCTACATGGAATCGAACTCTACGGCAAATAATTTTATACCGTTAATGTCCAAAAACTTCACCCCCAAGTTCAAGGCTTCAAGCAGCCTATAATTAACATCTCTCTCTATAGGAGACCATCCAAAGCTTCAAAGTGGTCCTTCAACTCGGAATTTGCACCTTTAATTTTTTATTATTTTTTTTATTTTTATTAACATCGATGTTTGGATCAAGTTAATAAACAATAACTTTATTAGTTTAAATACGAGTAATCAACGAAAAATGCATCGAGTCTTGCTTTACTTGAATATGATTGAAGCATTAATTAACTTGAACAAGAAATCACTCTATCTGCCTTGTAATGTTTCTTGGAAGCGACAACTCAATTAATTATTAAGAAATTCCATGAATCAATGGGCAAATATTTTTTTAAAAATTAATATGGATGTCTTAAACCAATTTATGCACACCTCGATTAATTTTATGGGTTTTAAAGTTAATAACAATGTAAGTCTTCATTGATCCTGAGATTTGCGAGACTCAAACTAGTAATCTCTTGAGAGCAAACTCAAGCTCTAACAAGTTGAACCACACCTCTTAGGCTTAAATTAAACCACCACATTAACTGTGGTTAAATTAAAACCAAGCATGTGATAAAGATTTATTGCATCATCATGGAGGCAGGCACGTGACCTCATCTCCATGACACAAGCTTTGGTAAGTCTGCAGAGAGGAAATAAAAAAACAAAGAAAAAGAAAAAAAGACCAAAGCGCCACCAGCTAGCTAGCTAGTGTTTGAAAAATATATTGCCTTTTAGAAGGTCCCCTCCCCTCCCTATAGATCTGCCATGAAAGTGTGGTGGTGCACTGCTCCATGTGACTTTTCTTCATTTCTCATGGCCATATATGCCACCTACCTTAACAATCACTGTCCATCTTATGGTTATCAAAGATTAATTTATATCACTAATGTCCCTTTCTTTCCTTCCATTAAATTTATCTTCCACCGTTCCAACTTAATCAATTAAGGTTCCAGCGCGATTATGGTTGTACTCGTGTTTCAGAACTAAAATATCAAATAATATTTTTTATTTAAAAACGTAATTACAATCATAACCTTATAACCTCATTAATCAATGCTCGAACCATAATAATAATAATAATAAAATAACATTAGATCATAATCTGAAACTCTATCAAGCATCCGGTCATTTTCCACAACAATTCTAGGAAGCTGATTTATTGCTAGGAGGTGTCTTCTATTCATGTATTGTCACCCTCATCCACCTTGAAATCAATCAATCTCTACCATATAATTTTGCCAGAACATGGCATATAAAAGGAAAACTTCGTGACCAAAAAGCATTCACGGAACTTGGATGTCTTAATCAGAATCGGCATCTACAAATATATCCTACTAGCAAGACAAATAGCATACGCTATGTTGTGAGTCAAGTTAATATATATATATAAAAGATATTCATGTGTTATTGATGTTTTAAAAGAAGTTAAAAAAATCTAAAATTTTGGTAATTAAAAAAAATCGCATATATTATCATAGCAATAACCTGAAAAGAAAATAAAAACAAAACACCAAGAATCACGCATCTCATGTTTACTCTCACATAATTGATTTCATTTAATTGAAAGATAAATTTTCTTTTAAAAAAGTTAGATTTAACAAAGATCGAGAAAAAAATTTCAAGTTAACTCTTGTTACTTTCAAAATCACAGAAAAATTACTTAGAGAGTGAATAGATAAAAATAATAGAATGTTAGCGGATGAAACTGGAAAAAAACTTAAAAAATTAAAAAAACAATTATAAATCCGGGTTAATCTTTCGAATTCATAACCCATTAAATTATAGACCTGAACTAAATTAAGAAGCTCAGTATTCGTAAATTAAATATTGGATGATGAAAAATTATTAAATTTAATTTAATTAAAAAATATTTTAAAAACTAAAGAATCTAAATTTAACAAAACAAAACAAAAAACCGATTATTGGTTATTGCAGGGAATTACTTTGACCGCCAATGCAAAGATATTATTGATTATTGCAGGGAATTACTTGGACCGCCACTGCGAAGATATTATTGATTATTGCCAAAGAGAATGGGCCTTCTTTCTTTTTTCAATCCTCGAATTGGTTGGGCTAGACGTAAGGCAAGATGTTTTCTATAGGTTTTCTGGTTAGAAAAGGGTTTTTTTTATAGCCGATAAATATATTTGTTTTTATATTTTAAAAAAAATTAAATTTATTTATTTATTTTAAATTAATATTTTTTTTTATTTTTTTAAATCATTTTAATATGCTAATATAAAAAATAATTTTTAAAAAATAAAAAATATCATTTTAATATATTTACAAATAAAAACCACTGTAAAATAAAAATAAGCTGTAACTGCATTCTCCAACATGCTGGAACCATCTGGACTTGGGCTTGTTGTGACATCACAAAGCAAGACTTGCTGCAGATAATGGCGTGCTGCATTGCAGGATTTAATCCCTCTCCTTGGTCATTTGAGCACTGGAAGTCTCCTCCACTCCTGTACGCATATTTCTCACCATTTATAAGTAAGGAATCCAGTCAACTGGAATTGCATGATCACACAAAGCCCTCTTCTACTGGAAAAAGTTCCGACCACCACGCTTGAAAACAGCCATTTTCAATCTCCAGTTACACACTGGAATCAAAACTGGATCACAACTGGCAGCAGAAACTACAACGCTAGAAGTTACATGCATCGACTTCAAATTCTGTTATAAGTTCATCCTCGCAAGGAAATTGAAGTGCATCAATGAATGATCACTGCCGTGGAAGTTTTCCATAAATCAGACTTTCACCGAGCCTCGGTATTGAAATCAAAATCATGGCTTTTGAATATTCCAAACATGGTATGGTATGCTCTTTCAAGTGGGAACAGAAGATCCTTAACATCTAGGGAGGAAAGTTGGCAGAGCAGCCAAAGGTAACCTTTACAGTGATATAACATTTCAAACCTACTTTCTATGATAACAGTTGCCGAATTTTCCATGAGATGTTAACAGTTTTGAGTGATTGGAGAAGTACGAACGAAGTGCTAAAAACCAGGTGCCTATGTAATTGTTTATAAACCACAAAACCCAGAACACAACAATAAGCTTTGCATCAGCGTAATAAGGAAGATAGGTCCATGAACCTGACCTGATTGAAGAAGGGAATCATTGATGTTCAAAACTCTCCATAATGAACCACAAAGAAATTAAAACCTGCTTGAATTTATCCGTTACAAAATAAATGGGAATCTGATTTGACACAAACATGGGAAGGCCATTCAGGAGCCACCCCTGCTCATCCTTCGTCACTAGCAATCAATCTGTCTCCGAAACTAAAGGAAGAACCAGACTTGAAAGGGTGACTTTTGTTGAAGGGGGTGCATGCATTATGGCCATAAATATTACCCGACCAGATACTGGATCATGACCAAGCCATTCAACAACAATGTCAGGGGACAATTGCAGGTGAGGCTATAGAGCCAAGGGAACATGGACAACCGAGCAAACATTTGAGAATGAAAGTCCTGGAGTTGTGCAAAACCCAACACGAACTGAAAACTAAGAACCCGAAAGTAGCCTCGAATCTGAGAGAAGCTAGGGGGGGGGGGGCAAGTACCGAAAGATGCAAAATTTGCACATCCAACTCTGAACAGCATGGATTGCAGTAATAATATTGCACAAGATAAATTACAATTCTACCAAACTGCGAAACAGCATGCATGAACTAAAATGGTAGACAGGCTTAAAAGAGGGTACTTTGTAGTTTTGTAAGGAGCAATTCAATTGCTAACTAGAAACACGCTCAAGTTTCCATAACACTACAATTTAACATTGAAGATAAAACAAAAACGAATATTGATATTGATTCACCTCAAACTTTTAAAAGCTGCATTTTATTTGAAAACGCGATGGCAATCCAATCAGGCAGTGCAGCAGACCACTGAAGCTGGTTAATTTCAGAAGCAGCAGAGCACATGGACATTGGATCAATCCCATTAGGTCCAGCCACAGTAGGCAACTCCCAAATAAGAGCCTGTGAATCATCACCAGCAGAACAAATATGACAACAACTCTGCGGAGCCCAAGCAATCGCATTCACACTCGAACGATGCCTCTCCAACTCCGCAACAGGTATTGTTGGGGACCTAATATCCAAGATCACAACTTTATTGCTATCCATCAAAGTGGTGGCCATATACCTCAAATCCTGCTTGTTCCAAGCCAATCTCAACAAGGGTGTATCAGGTCTAGGACTCTCATATATAATAGTAGAATGTTCCTTATCTCTTAAATCAAAAATCCTAACTGACCCATCAGCTGAAACTGAAGCGAAAACCCTTGCTTCACCCCAAGCAATATCATAAACTTCCTTATCATGAGCTATAAGTTGTGTTTCAACAGCACCCTTTTCAATATCCCAAATCGTACAGGTTGTATCAATACTACAAGTACCAATTCTTTTAGGTTCAATATCATTCCAATCAAAAGAAGTTAACGGAGCACAAAACTCACCCGTCTTACTATTGTTGAGCACAAAAACAGGCTCAATAGAAGCAGAGTCTCTAACTTCCCATAAGCGAAGATAGTCACCAGAAGAGGCTAAAAGGTCATTGGACTTGTGAAGAGAGGAAGGGCTGAACATGAGCTTGGTGGGTGGATAAGGGTGTTCAAGAGAGAGATTTTGATGGGTTTTGACAGAGAGGGTTTCAGGGTCAAAAGAGACAATGTCTATGCGGTTGTTGTAGTCTTCAGTGAAGCTGCCCAAGGCAATGCGTTGGTGTTGGTTTGTGCGAGATGGGGTCGAAGAGATTGCCATGGCATAGAGAGGGTACGGAGATTCATAGGTTATGGTGTTTTCTGATCTTAGGTGGGATTCTTGGGTTGAGTTCTCCATCGTTCATGCAAGAGATTGGATCTCTGTGTTTTCTTGGGGTGTTTTGGCGTTGGGGTCAACAGGGTATTATTGGGTTTCTCGTGGTTTTGAAGATGGGATTTGTGAGTTTTCGAGGAGGGTGGGGGAGAAGGTGAAAATTCAACAGTTCAGACTCCTTCAACTGAACCGACTTTCGGAGCAAGCTTCCGTAGGAGAGGGATGGATCACGTGCGGTGGGTGGCTTTCTACCTAACTCGTTAGCTAGTTTTAGTTAGATAATCTGGTTGCCGCCTGCTGCCAAGCTTTCTGCCGCAGAGCATCCACACCTTTACTCTCTAAAATAACTATTGTTATTTTTGAAATATTATGAATATTTTAAAATAAAAAATATTATCATATTTACATTTTTTAAAATAAAAAATCCTGAATATTTTAATAATTATATTTCAACAATTATGTTCTTAACAACAACTTCATTTTTACTTCCGAATAAACCACTTAAACTTTTATTTTCGTTCATCATTTCTCTCACCTTCTCCATCCCAACTATATATTTTGTTCATCCAATCTTTATGGCTTTTAAGAAATTCTTACTTGGAATGTTTTTTCATGATTTAGAATTATTTGGAGCAACGAGCTAGTGAGAGATGATTATCGCGACAACACGGTCCTTCCAATCCTCGCTGGAGACTTGAAGGTCATATAGCTTCATGCTGGGCAGCATTGATTGCATGCATTGGAAATGGAAAAATGTACAGCACCGTATGTATTCAAGTCATGTCCATGATCCAACAGTTATTCTACAAGTCGCGGCTTCATATGATCTTGAGTTATGGCATGCTTCCTTTGGATCTGATCTCACAACAACATTCTCTTTTCTTTTCTGAACTAGCAAAAAGATGCATTCTGTGTTAACTATTCATCAAATAGACATAACTATATATGAAAGGATATTATCTTGCTCATGGTATAGATCCAACATGCTAAACTTTTGGAAAAACAATTCCATCACCACAAGGAAATAAACAAAAGTTCTTTGCAGCAGCTCATGATTTGCCATGATTCGTGAATAGGCAGGCATGTGTAATACTTTCTCCCCTATATAATACAGTGATTCATCCACTCTGACAAAGCACAGCCCAGCATCACAGTTTGTGCCTCACTTTTCCTATGTTCTAAACAAAAGTTCGAGACCAGGCTGTTTGCAGGAAGAAAAAAAAAAGGAATTCGTTGCCTCACAGCATAGGCTTAGGAAAACTGTCTTTCCAGTTTTACTAAATCAGCTGTGCTTTTAGTAAACACCGCTTGAGAACAGATAGCTTGAGAAACCAATGAACATTATAGGAGACAGGGCTGACCTCTAAAGATTTACATTAGAAGAAACGCACGCTCTAAGAGGAACACCTACAGCCTAATATTTGCTCAAACTTTGTAATTCAGACTTACATATATTTCCTTGTATAGAACAACAGCACAGTTCACACATCAGAGCAAGAATTGCACGTTTCCCTATGTAATTCAATTCAAGATCATAATAATTGATTATTGTGGGATGGTACCTGAAAATTTCAATCCCCGGTTTTTTCACAGCATTATAGAAATGAACCCAAAAAAAATATGTTCTTCCACCCATTTCCCCATAACCAAATCTAGCTCCAAAAAACCCTTTTTGTCTGCTCATATACAACAACCTTGAACACAATCAAGTTTTGAGAGAAAGAATTGAACTTCGACACCTTGAACTTTTGAAGAGGCTGAAGAGTCTCTCTCAAAATCAATTCACACCATCTTTTCTTCAAAAAAACGTAGAGAGAGATGGATCTGTGCCAGCCATCTAGATCTATTTGTCGTGCCTTCTGAGCCAACAAAGAACAAAGTATGGAAGAAGAGAAATGGGGAGGGGGACTCAAATCAAGAAAGAAACCCTGGTATGCTACTGTCAACCCTTTTAGAGCATCTAGCACCATGCTCTCTACATTTTACCCAAGTTTTTGCGCCAAAATAGCTAAAAATTGCTAGCTAAAAATGATATCACATTCATGCTCTTCAAAATAGAGTCATGAATATTTTTTATTATTTTTTGAAATGATTAGTGATTATTATTTACATAAAATCTTCTTTAAAAACATGTTCAGAATGAGCACCGTCCAAACAATGAAATAAATTGCCATTCCTTAAAACTCTTTTTGTTGGCTCTCCAAGCCATCTCCTGTGTTCATCATAAGAAAATTGCTGGTTGCAGCATTTACAAGAATGTCAAGTCTGCCAAAATGTTTGACAGTAGATTCAACCACCCAAATTGCATCTCATCTTTTGCAAACATCTCCCTCGAATCTTATCTCCTTTCTCTTGTTTGTTCTCGATGTTCAAAAGAGTCTGATTTCACAGATTCAAATGAGGAACTGCTTGCAACATACATGAGAAAAAAATATTTTCACTTGCACACTCACAAACTCAGAAACTAAGTTTATCATATATCCAACTAAATAAAAAATTGATGGTTAGCATTGATGAATGAATTACTGGGGAACAAAAAATATAGCAGTACAAAAGAATCACTAGGGACAGGCGATTACCCAACACCTTCACAAGCTTTTCAAAATAACGAGCACAAACATGATTTTTCATATAACTTCAAAAAACAACATTACCAAACACATTTAACTTGAGAAGAGAAAATAATTCATGCAATCCCATTACCTTATGAATTGAAGAAGCCAGGTCTGAAGGATTTGACAGTGATTTCTTCTAATAATCAAGATCGTTAAGCATCTCTTTCAATTCCACCTCCATTGCTGCTGCTAATCACTTTCTCGCTCTCTCTCTCTCTCTCTTTAAATCTAGAATGTGTGGTTCAGCTTCAAGATCTACAAATGTAAAAACAGAAATTAAAAAGGAAATCTTTCAAAGTTTAAAAGCCAAAAACACAATTGAAGAATCCAAAGAAAAAAATCAAAATCACATGCAAATCACCCAACCCGAATAGCTCCAACTCATCCCACACAACACCATAACATTTCAGCCACCACCATAGACTGAGCAGCAACCGAAACAGAAACTAGAAGCACAACCCCATCCTCCACTCTTTCCTTTCCCGCGATCACCTTCTTTCTCGCTACCAACCGAGGAGTGCTACAATACTCGCTACATATAGCGAGTACTGTTCATAGTGTTAGAATAGGTAGCCAAATAGAGAGTAACAGTGCTATTCTTTTTTTCACTCATACTAGCTATTATAGCTAAGGATTAAGTTTGGTATCATGAGCGTGGATGTTCTTACCCGCCATTCCCTCTCGTCTAGCGCTGTAAATTGGAGAGTGCTACAGTACTCGCTATACAGCGAGTTCTGTTCACAAATCTAAAATGGCGAGCTATTTATACCTGCTCTGCAAAAATTTTAGTGCTCTGCAAAAATTTCTACCTGCTGGCCTTCATAGCTGAGGAATCCTTGGATACTCTTGCTGTCGGTGTTTTACCGCGGGATATATATAAACAAATATATATATATATAGGTTTTTTTTCAACTTGTTGTCTCATATAAAAAATTTTAAATTAAAAAAGTTTATACAGTTATTTAATAAAATAATTTAAAAAATATTTTTATAAATAAAAAAATCATTAATAATAATTAAAAAATATAAAAATCAAGATATTTAATCAAATAATATAAAACAATTAACCAGATGTTTTTATTAAACATATTTATTAAAATTATTTTTTATTCAATAAAACAATAATAAAAATAAACATAAATATTAAATTGAAAGAATAACATATAAGAAAAACAAAATATTTATGCAAAGCATGTATTATAAATATTATATAAAAATAAATATTTTTTTAAAAAATAAAATTTATTTATATAAAAATATAAAAAAAATAAATATATAATTAAAATAAATATTAAAAAAAAATTTAATAAGCAAAATAAAATCTCAGAAAAAAGATTAAAAAATAAATTATGGCTCAAGTAAATGACATAACTCGATTAAAAAAGATTAGAAAGACTATAAAGTTATTTCACAAAAAAATATTAAACAATAAAATAAAAAAATAAATCAAAAACAAAAATGATGGCTTTTTGAATTTATGATATGGGTTATTAAATAAAAAATACTATAAATAAAAAAATTATAAAGTTTAATTTTTAATAAATTAATACTGAAAAATAAAAATGAAAAAACAAAAACAATAATAAATAGGATTTAAAATGAAAAATAATAGTTTAAATAATAAAAATAAAAAATAAATTAAAGCACATTTTTATTGGAGAGTTAATATGAAGGAATTAAAAGTAAAATTTTAAAAATAAAAAAATATTTTAATATATTTTTAAATAAAAAATATTTTAAAAAAGTAATTTATAATGATATATGAAGTGGCGGACCCCTTGACACCAGAGGGCATCATCAACCAAGAAGCCAACAAAGGGATATTATCTGATCCGAAACTCATAGCGGCCCTCTGCTCCTCACATCCAATCCTCTGCTTCTCACCATTTCTTGCGCACAAACTCCTCCTCCCTTCTCCCTTCTCGCAGTGGACCTAATCTCAAAAACCCAATCTCTTACAAAAACTAAACGCTGCTAATTGCCTTGCGCACCACAACACAACACAAGCATCATAACTGTCATGTCACCAACCTCTCCACCTCCACCACCGCACCAAATACACATAACCCCCAAACCCGCCACCACTTTCCCTGACCTCTTCCTCACAGCACTCTCCATTATCTTCCTCTTCTCCTCCTCCTCCTCCTCCACCACCACCTTAACCTCCTTCCCCAAACCCCACTTCCCCAAACTCCCTTTTCTCTCCTTCCCATCAAGCCCTCGTAGATTCCTGAAAATTCCCTCCATGTCCGTCTCTAGAAAGACGAAAAACAGCCACCATTTCTCTACCCCACAATCTCTCTCTGATTGGCTCAAACCTCGCCTGCCATCGGACTCCTTTGCCTCATGGGGTATCAAACCAGGCACCAAAAATATCCACAATCTCTGGCTCGAAATCTCTCAAGGGGAGACCTTTTTAGCTGACTCTACTCCTCCAATTCGCACAGTTAATGTAGTTACTGTTAAAATCATCAATAAGAATCAAACTTTGATTGAATCCCATCAAGAATTATCCGATGGCAGTGTTAGAAATAGGTGTAGACCGTTATCAGAGAAAATGAAGCCTAACGAGTCTTTTAAAGATGCAATCTTTCGTGCTATAAATGAAGAGCTCGGTTCAATTTTGAAGGATGGTAATGAAGTTAGTATTAATATTGTGAATGGTTCTTACAAAGAGAAAGTTGAGGAGAGAAATTCAATGTCTTATCCGGGCTTGCCGGCACGGTATGTGTTGTATTCAGCGGATGTAGAAGTGAATGGATTGCCTGATGGAGAGTTTTGTACTGAAGAGGCTGAAGAGTATCCTGATTCGGAGGAGAAGAGGGTTGCTGAGAAAGCTGTGTCTGTTAAGAAGCATTTTTGGAAATGGGTTAGTTCTGATTCAGTTCATTCTTGATGGATTATCAGTTTTAGTTTTTGAATGGCAATTGAGGTCAACTTGTTATTTTTTGAACACGATCAGATAATGGCTCTTATTGTCGATCATGTTGTTTTGAGACAAATGAGATGATGAATAGCAATATTATACCAGTCTTAGTTTTTTTATGAAGTATTGTTATTATTTAGTTTACGGGATTGATATGAATATCAGATATTACAAGATTCATTTTGAATTTATATGAATATTTTTTTTTATTGGTTTATGTCGTTGAGATTGATAGTATTAGAATCATTCTTCTTATCAATTTATAATTTCAGAACCTTATAGTAGTAATTGCTTTACAAGCTCCATGCTTTAGTTTCAATTCAGGTTTTGGCTGTCCTTTGGTTATGTACCCTTTGGTGATTATAGCTTTGCAATTATAGAATGAGTTGAGGCTCTTTGTTTTTGAGTGATGATGGCAAGATTTAGGCTTGTAATTGAGCGATGGTGGCAGGGTTCTGGATGGAAATTTTGAGTGTCTATCTTTGGTTGCAAATGACCTAGAGCAGAATCCCTGTAGTGTTAGTTTAGGATTGTAGTTGCAGGGATAACCAATTAACACAGCAAGCTTTTAATAGCTAGGAATTGCTCCTTCCTGTGGTGAGAGCGTTCAGTCCATAAGAGTACTGTGGAGATGGATGTGCATGCCCCAATGCAACAATTGCTGTATCATAACAGCTTCATGTGTCATTGACAAAAAACCAGGCCAGCTTCCTGCATGGTGTTTCTCTCCTCAACACCTAAAACTGTGAGAATTTGCTTCTTCAAAGGGATTTCCCTATACCTTTTACAGCTGATTCTCTCAGTGAACAAACATATGGAAAGGAATGATACACGTGTGAGTGTGACTCCACATGCTTGCTCATTTTTTTTTATAGCTGAGCCTTTATAAAAGCTAAAATTTAGTCATTTCCAAGCACAACATTATGTGAAGAAAACACTTTCAGTTGTTTTCAGGTCATCTGAATAAATGGAGTATCGGTAGAAAACCTCTTTTTTGCTGTTTAGGTCCCCCCCCCCATGGGGCACAAGCAGGCATACCTGCATGTTCTGTTAACTCATTGAAGGGAATGTATGCTGTACACATTGGAGCCTGCTGGTGATTATGACCTACCATTTTAGACAAAAGTACAGATATTCTCTAGTTTTCTAGTCTGTTTGGAAGGAAAGCTTACGCCATAAAATTCAGTTTAATCGAATTTCAAGTGAGTTCAACTAGCAAAGTAGTTGTGTTTCGAAAAAATACCACTCGAATATATCTATGAAAATTTGACCCCAAGATACTGTATCTGTGTCTCATGTCCTCTCTCTCCAGCTCAATCTGTTTCATCTCCTCTATCTATCTCTCCACATGGATATCGCATCCATATTTCTTCCTCCCTCAATCGCACATTTTGATTGTAAGTGTATGCTGTGGAGAACCCCAAAATGGTAGGACAGTAACCATGGAATTTCTTTGCCAACTACGATGAAGTGTAATTTTTGTTTTATTCAACTGGTTTTGGTGGAGATGATTTACCTGTTTGGTGGTGGTGCTGCTGCTGCTGCTTGAGAATTAGGAACAAAATTGAAGGTTTGGCTATAGAGGGGTGTGGAGTTGGTATTTTAAGTTGCTTTTGATCCTGAGTTTTTAAATATGTTGATGGGTTGGAAGGATTTTCAAAGAATAAAGTATGTGAATGTTTGTTTGGTGTCGTCCTAGAGTGCTTTAATTTGGAATAGATGCCATATTTTGAGCTGAAAGGCTTATCAACCGCATTTAACAGCAATGCTTGCTTCATGTTTGCCTCTCTTCCCCTTAGCTGAGCGTGTGCTGCATTTAACCTGGTTAAAGCAAGTTCTCAAGGTTTATTAATTACCAGAAACGTATATGAGGTTGAAAGTAGCTAGCTTTTGAGATCTTGAAAATGTTGAACACTTTTGAAAAATTGTGGCGATAGATGTTTCTTGTTTCTTTAAATTTTATATTTTCTAAGAAAAATAGCGGTGGAGCTATCTTTGTCTGTATCACATTTTTCTTTCACCACAACATCACTTATTAGTCACAAAATGGTATTGAGTGTTTGATAGTTGGCTTATATTTGGCTGTGATGTTTAGACCCTGCCAATAAAAGGTACCAAATGGGGAAAAAAGAAAGAAAAAAGAATTGCAATATTAAAGCTGGTGGCACATGTATGTGCTTCCTTCAAACCCTTGTCCTTCCATGAGGGAAGAATTTATAATAGTATATTCCTGTCTTTATATGCAAAAGTTTGGCCTCTCGTGTAAAACATATTTTAGCTTTGGTTTACAATTTTACCTTGGATAGTTTGAATGATTTTTATTTTACATGGACAAGGGGAGTGGGGAGAGGATAGCTGGGATAAGAAGGGAAAGAAATATCGGTATCTTGAATTCAATCTTCACTCGTAGCATCAGATGTGTTTGATTAATATAGTGTTTTCAGCTCTTTTAGAGACAGCAAATTCCATTACCTGGAATTAGTATGTTCTTTAGTATATTCATTAGCATACAGATCCAATTCCACAACATGAGTATGGTTGAAGTCCAGAGAAAAGAAAGTGAATTTGATAAAAGATTCCAGAAATCTAATGGCCATAGGGACCCGGTAATTGTGGCTAGAATAATGTTATCTTGTGAGTATTAAAGCTGAGGGATTGACGTGGATATTTCATTCTTAGCAAAGGTAGAGTGTAAATTTCCCGCCTTTTATCTCCTTTTCTCCTCAGATTCTCATCTCTATCATTCTCTCGCCGTTTCTTTCAGCTAAGAGGACATGCAAAGAAGCAAAGTTGAAACAAGAACCCCTCAAAACTCTCTTCAATCCATAAAAACCCACCTTAAAAGAATCTCTGGAATCCTGCTTTTTCACTCTCAACCATCACATGCTAAGCGACATCAAAGTTGCAATGATGAAAGATAAAGTGCATAATCCACAAACTTTCAGTGACACTATCATCTTAAATTTAGTCTTATCGTGTACTATAATTAATTGACAACACTTAGAAGACGCAAAAACATTTAGAACTCGAACTTAATTAACTTAGCAGGTAGTGCGAAGTAACTCACAGGCAGCTTAGTTTGTTGCCTGGCGGATCTTATTCAGACAGTGGTGGAACATATAGTCCCTTGCCTTGAACTCAAAGGTCCTGTTGGGAGAGTAGGTCCAAGAGCCATAACAGCAAGGCAATTAACATTAATTCTGTATCGCCCTGAAACCCAAGTTCCGACCTTCCACCTGATTCTTCCATTCACCTTTAGATTTAGAACTAGTTTTCCAGCAGTTCGATCACGCCCCACTTCGTAATTGAAGGATGGAGCCACAGGTAATCCAGTTCCAACCAAAGATGCTGTTAATAGATTGCTATCCTGATGTCCTTGGTAGAATGGAGGAACGAAGGTGTCAACAGTTATCTGTTGACCCTTGTAGGCAGCATAAACTTGTAACTCGTCGTAGTAAATGCTGACCTTTTGATTTGGGTTCTTAGAAAGCAGGGTGAGTTGGATAGAGGAGTTGAGAAGGTTAGGACCAGAGAGGCTGAGTTGGTAGATATCAGCCTCTTTGAGAGTGAACTCAGGCTTGGCAGGTCGCAGGATAAGCCAGATCATCAGTATTAGTAAGAGAAGAGTGGCAAAGATTCCTGAGAAGGCAAAGAAAAGCTTTTTGTAGAGCTTGTCGACGTTAAGTCCTTGCTTAGCACAGTGTTTTGGAGATTTTATGGAGACTTGAGACATTTGCAGTAGGGAGGTAAAGCAGAGGGAGAGGGAAGGAGAGAGGAGGAGAACAGCAAGTTTACAGGGCTAAGGAAGGGAGAAATGACGGGGTTAATAAAAAGGAGCACTGGGAAACACACGAAGCAGCAATTATTTCGCTGTCATGCTTTTGACTGGTGCTTGTCCCGAATATGGGAGTTGCTAATAGATGGTTACTTATAAGCTTCTTGAATTCACCTTTAACTCAATGCATGGTTATAAATTCCATTAATATGTCAAGCATGCATCTCGACCGTTGGATCATTCAACTAATGCTCCCTGCTTTCTCTGAATGCAACGGATCATATAATGTACAATGCACAGCCAAGACCAAATTGAGGTGGGACAAGGTTACCCTTTTTCAGAAAAAAAAGCATTCTGACTTGTTTGGTTTTCATTACCTTGGAAGTCAATAGTACTTTCCTATATGAAATTAGAAATTCAAAAGGTGCAAGCTATTTTATACTTGTTAGGGTAGGAAGTAGTTGCTTCTACGGAATTTATGCGTCCCTATAACATATTAATGCTCATTTTGTCATTGTTTGATCATTTTCCACTAACGTTAATTTGATAGATCATTTTACCATGTCATTTGCACTTCCAAGCTCAGTTCAAAGTTATAACCTTACCAGAGCAGTATGAAAGTAGTCCTTTTTCAGGTACATAGGATATCAGGATTATTACAGCTACTCCTATAATTCCTATCAGAAGAGCTATTGTTTTCAGTTTCTGCTTTATTTTTGTTAAATACTCACAGAAAGAGGGACATTGAACATCTGATTGGGGTTCCAGTATCTAAGATTGGGAACCTCTATCAAACAATGTTCATGCATTTTCTCAACAACCTTTACTTTTCAGGTTTTTATTGTATGCATGCTTTTACAAGGGAAGGATCGTATATCTAACATGGTGATTGACAAGATAGGATAAGTTGGAAACACTTTAATGATAATTGTAAGGAAAGTAAGGCTTTTAAAAGAGCAAGACTCGATAGTGTAGTAGCCAGTAGCCTTTCTTGTGGAGTAGTGGTGATAAGCATGTAATGTACGCAAGCAATAATGCAATGGCCTAGTGGCTTCTCCATAACTCTCTTTACTTGCTCAGCTTGTGTTCTAGTAAAAGGCTAAGAACCAACTAATTGTGTTGAAAATGAAGTTTTGATGAAGATATTATAAGTTGATGGTGATAATAGTCTCGTTTAACTAACCACAGATTGACTAATTAAGAGTTTTCAAGTTGTGGGTGTCTTTTGTTTTATTGAGCTGTGCACTGTAGAGAGTTCAAAGAAGAGAAAACATGGAGAATCTCTGAAATAGCTTTTAGGAAGCGGCTGCCATTGTTTATTACTTGAGAAAAGGGTTGATATAGTCAGTGTCATGATTGTTACAATCTCAGCCGTTTGACAATTCGATGTCGTGTATCGCTGCCGTCGATGCATGCCACGAATACCAATCATTTGATCAGTGCACTGGTCAGGTAAGCCTTGCACGATGAAGCCATGGGACCCCCTAATCAGGATCTCCAAAGGAATATTTAGTGCTAGGACCCATTGACCCTACTTGAAGTGCCCACAAGCCATTAGAGGTTTGAAATCAAGGGAAAGAGTAGTTTTATCCTCTTAGGTTCACTTTTGAAAGGCTCTTATGTTTTGCTGTTTTCTTGTCTTCCAATCAAACAAGAAAGCTAGATGGCCACAGGATCCTAGTGATCTCTCAATTGCTCTTCTTTTTCTGGCCAGAATTTGCTTTTTTCTCCTTGTTATAAAATATAGTGCTGAATTGTATACTTCACCTATTAAAAAAGAACTCGTCAACTATCTAACTTACGGTTATATATATATCACTTAATATATGATGGAGATATATGTATTATATATGATAGCAAGGGACATTAAAATAGTAGTTTGATGTGTTCTTAATTAGTAATCATTTTCTTATTATCATGTATTCACAGTTGTAGATGAAGCTTCTATTATAAAGCAAAGTTAAGAACTTGTGTAGATAAGGATTGAAATCTCCGAGAGGCAGTAGTTGTGGATGGACAATGTCATGTTTCCACCAATCCTGCCTTGCGTTCTTTTCTAGGGTGGTGGTGGGCTAGCAATATTTAGGCAACAGTCAATCAGAAAAAGCTATATCAGATCCTGAAATCACAGCAGGCACATCCCATCCATGGCAGTGCCCCCCCTTGAATTGAATTGTTTTCAAGCCCACGTATTTTTCAACATTTGGAATATTCCATTGCATTATCATCATCATTCAAGGGGTATTGTATTGGTCGGTAGAGAGCCATTTGGCACAGTAAATAAAGGTCGAGAAAAAGCAAGCAACCTTAATGGCCTCTGCTTTTAACTACTCTTTTTTGAAACTTCACTTTCACCATATCAAACACTCTAGGAGAGAGAAGGAACAAATGCAACATGTTAAGCACACTTGAGCCCACAGGAACAGGAATCACTTGTGATCGTTGCATTGGTGACTGCCAAGCTTGCCTACTGTCCTGGTCACAGGAAACAAAAAATAGAGTCCATTCAACCTAAAATCTTGACCTACTCGGGGAAACAAACGAGGACAAGTTCTTCGACAACGATGTGAAAGCACGTTTACCCAGCCTTCAAGAGATTCAAAAGCTTTCGGACAGATTAAACAAAAAGACCGCACCATAAACCATGGCTTGATTTAATCAGAGCTGTTGAGAATAGAAACCCTTAATGGATTTTGCTCAATTACTATTACATTTGCTCCAGCCTCCAGGCATTCTAAGTGAGTCGCAAATTATAGCCGCTATCTTAGTGGAACTCATTTCATATTAGATACAAACAAGAATAGACTGTTCACAGCCATTAGGCATAAACATAAACCTGTTTATAGTATCTGTATAGCTGAGACTGCAGTTTTACAAAGCTATTACTAGCTTAATCAAACAAATTACAGCATCTGTAATACAATGGTTTGAAAGATACAATGTAGTCAGGAAAATGGCCAAAGAAACAAAAAAAGAAGCCAGGTGCAGATGAGCTGGTTTGGTCCTCCTATATTTTGAGACGTGAAGATGGCAGTTTTTCCTAGTTCGTGTACTAGATACCTACGTGTTTTTTAAGTAACAGAACCTACGAGTAAAAATTTAAGATAAGATGTTCCTCGCAAAATGTGCGGAAGAAAAACCTGCGAAATAGAAAACTAAGCTGTCATATCCAGAAATCAGCTCAGCATGAATGTGATGTCGGGAACATCTTCATACTCTTTACATATTGTTCCCTCTAGACTTCACAGAGCATAAGGCAAAAACAATCAGTGCCGGGTAATTTATGTCCAAGTTATCACAGAATCCACTCTAATTGACTGTAATTACAGTATCATACTATCACTTGAACTCTCACTCTACTGGTCAGTTTCAGCAGGTGAAGGATCAATGTGCACTTGACGTACAAATTGTCCTTTTACCCTAGGACGCTGCTCAGCAAGTTTTTTTCTGCTCTCATACCGAACCTGCACATAAAATTCTTGTGAGCACAATGAATCACATATTTTCTGTTCTAACTAGTGTAACTAAAAGTGTTTCTCACTCTGTCAATGAAACCAGACAGGAATCAATGCTAAAAGTATTATTAGTTGCTGTGGCAGTGGAGAAGATGACATACCTTCTTTTCATAGCATCTCTCTTTACGCTTCAAGCGAAACTTGGTAAGAGCTGCTTCTCTTTGAATAGATCGATGAGAGTTTGAGTTATGTGTGAAAACACCTTCTTCATTCTTGCTCTCAGAAGCAGCCCTGACAGTAGCAATTTGATCAGCATTTCTGTAGCTTCCAGAAGCACTTCCATAGCCTATGCTGTTAAAGTGACTAGCAGCTCCATTACAGAAACTGCTACTTGCACTCTGATCAGCGGCGGAAGAAATATGTTCTCTACCTTCCAAAGAATCCAATTTGTTTTCTTGCTTTTGTAGAGAACCATCGATGGAATCATTTGCATTTTGACCAAGTCGATCACAGAGCTGTACAGAGGTGCTCCCATAATTGGAACATTGAAATGGGTTCACTTTATGGATGGGTTCTTTCTGGCTAGCTGAGCTTTGACTCATCATTGGTGATAAATCTGATTGTTTACAAAATATTGGGGGAAGCACAGCACCATAACTGTTGCATAGATTATTGAACCTTGTATCTTTCACAGGAATGTGGATCGGAAATACTTTTTCGCCGGAAGATGAAGTTACAATTTCATATTCCTTGGTTTGACCAGCAGCAAGAGAGATAGCACTTCTTCGAGTACTTGGTGCTAGGCTCAAGGCATCGGAGTTGTAGCCATTAACATTACTGGATATGTTTCCGTCATAATTGGCCCTGAATTCTTCCTGATTCCCATTATTTGCCAGTGCTGAATGTGGAAGCTGCGAAGCCCTGTTAGTGTACCTGCAAGAACATCGGTGAATGCATTAGAAAGCAGATGCTACAGACTATATCAGTTTATCTCCTGATAATTTAGTAACTGCTTAAACATAAAATGAATCAAGGATATAGAAACTAGATATAGGAACTCGCCACGTAAAGGCTGATGCATTAGAGTGCTGGAGAGTGTGTCTTTCTTCTGTAACTTGAGTCTCAAAACCACTAGGATGAGATCTTCTCAAGGAAAGATCCAAATGTGGAGAAGAACCAAAGTGGATTTCGACGTTATTGAAAGAACTGTGATTCGTAGATGCTCCCATGAAGTCAATGGCTTCTCTAGGAGAGTTGGCAAGGGCACCAATTTTGTCACAGCCCTCGATGGCAATATTAGCTGTCATTCTTCCACTTCCTGGAGTAATTTCCTTGTCCACCGTAATTTTATCAGAATCCTCACAGACAGCTGTAGCTGAACCTAATTTAAGTGAAACATACACAATGTTAGTTCTCCTCACATACTTTAACAAATATGATATTGCTAGATGAAATTGTTCAGTATTTTTACCTTCAGCTTCACTATCACGCACAAGCAATTTCTGACCCAAATTCACATGCTCTTCGTGCTTCTGCATATTCATGTCAGTCAATGAAAATTTGCTCCATACTGGCTGCAAAAATTCCTGCATGTTTTCCATGCGGGCACCGTCAGCTTCCAAGCCTGGCTTTGTACAAGAGCTCTGCAAGAGAAAGGAAACATGCACTCTCTACATCAAACCACATGTAGCCAACTTAAACTGGAAGGAAATTTCTTTTAACCATAAATGTACTCTTAGATGCAGATATGTATGTCCCTGATGACACATACGTTTGAGCTTATTGAGTTATTCAATTATCCCAGGAGCAAAATTCACCTAAGGGATTCAGCATTCTAGATGGACAGTCAATCCATTCGAAAGAAGATTCTCATATGGAATCTGAATAAGTCTAGAATAAGCGATTGAGATAAATTAATGGCCCAGCTAAGAGGATGAATTCAAACAATGACTAAAGATTTAAAACATGGAGTTCTCAATCAAATTAAACCTGACAAAGGGGTTTCAGTTGAGGCTATAACTGAAGAATGGACTCATGTTTCCCAAATAACATTTCAAGAACCCACAACCTAACCTGAATAGGTTGGATTGGCTTGAAATTTTCCCAGCCGTGTTGACTATACAAAACAAAACTCACCACAAAAGGAACTGAAATGCATTTATTTCCATTTAATACTAAATCATCACTTCACGCTATTTATAAAAGAAATACGTATTGGTAGTATGATAGTTATGCTTTTATTACAGAAGCATATGAAAGAATAAAGCAACATCTTTTAAGATAGGTTTCATGCTAAGCCAAGCACCAAGTACATCATGTGCTGTCTGATATATGAAAAGAGTGCTAACCTGAGAATCACTCCTTTTCACCGCTTGTTCTTTACATCTCTGGATAGAAGCCATTTCACCACTTGAATGATTGCCGGCAGCATTATTTTCAGAAGTTGCTTCAGTCTTATCCTGTCCAACACTTTCATCATGGGGGCCATTTCCTCCACCAAGGGACTGAGAAATAGGAACTGATTAGGGCTTAGATAGAATGGGCCTTCAACTAAAATGAAAAAGGAGAGAAAATAATATAAAAATGATCAAGTGCAAAGAAGGCATACAGATTGTTTTCTCCATACATGCTGCCACAAGTTTCTCAGTTCATTCTTCCTAATAGGCTTAACAAGATAGTCAGCAGCACCTCTCAACATGCATTTATAAACTGTTTTAATTGAATCCTGAGAGGACATCACTGCCAAATCACCCAAAAACATCGGTGTAAGCTCCCTTATAATTGGGGATAATCAAATCATTTCTATTCATCTAGAAATTAATTCTTCCTATCATACTTATGACTGGAATGTTTTTGCAAATCTCGTGCTCCATAATAAGAGTAAGAAGAGCATATCCAGATACTGATGGCAAATCCACTTCGGTCAATATGAGGTCTATGTTGTGTGGTCTTTCTTTCAGTATCTCCCATGCCTTTAAGCCATCAGAAACAGTAGCAACTGCTCAACAGAAAAGAAAAAAGAGAAGAAAATCATCTCAGTACTTACAAAATGGAGCATGCTATAAAATGTTAAGAATATCATCTTAGTGTGTGGCCTATTTTTGTGCTGAATATATTGTGGCATTAGCAAGTAGAAATAAAATAAAAAATTCAAAGGAAGCAATCAGCTAATACTCCTTAGAAGCCCGACCCAGCAAGTCAAGGATCTCAAAGCAATAATGAATCCATGTTAAACATTTATTTAGTGAGTATCAGACAAGCTTCATCACACATATAAAAGCATTGAAGAGAACATGAATGGCTTAGGAAACTCAAGAAGGTCTAAATGATAATTATCTTTCTTTTTTTTGGTACAATGTCTAACTGAAATGACCATAACCTTTGATTTACTCAGAGTAAGAGTCCTGCAAGATATACATGAAAAGCTTTTCCTAATGTCACTCTTAAGGTCAAAATCCACCATTCCACTGGCTTCGGACCCGTTGTGAGCTCCAGGGTCATTGTTTTTGGGAAATTTAGGCTCATTCATATTCAAATCTTGATTAGCTATTTTTCTTTCCTCTCAAATTAAGCCTAGACTTCCTTTATGAGCATGTATGTTGGCTTTTTAGAGCTTTCCTTCGCTACCTGATGCATCAGAACTGATTAAAAGCACCTGTACTTTTCCAGTTTTTACTTGTACTGATTCCAACTTATCCATCAAAACCAGAATAGCTAATAGATGGAGGAGATAAAAAAAGGAAAGAGAATATATTTCTCATTGTAATACAAAGAAGATCTTTTCCTCATCTCAAAACAGAAACCATGGCAACCAATAACTAGCTTAACAATAAATTAACCTCAAATCATAACTTTCACATAAAACTAACAGACCTCATCTTCAAAGATCAAGTTTAGACCAACATATACATATAAAAAGCCTGCAACTTGAGTCCCAGAGCCATAATGTTACAAACAAAAAAGATTCTCCATCAAACAAAGACAAGCCCACATCACAATTATCATGCTTTAAAAAATCAACATAAGCATCAAAACGAACAAGAACCCAGTTCACCAATCACATAATAAACACAAGATTCAAAAAAGAAGAAGAAGAAGCAATTGAACCAAATTTAGAAACAAGACCAAGCAACTTACCTTTATAACTACATTTTCTAAGAAGAGCGGCAATTATCTGTCTAGTTGAATCATCAGCTTCAACTAACAAAACCCTTAATACCATTCTTGGTAAAAATCTCTCCCATCTCACTAACCCATTATTTGAACCTTCACCTTCTTTCTTCTTCCTCTTCCTCTTCACCTCTCCTGTCTCACTCTCTGTTTCCTCTTTACTCTGTTTCTCCTCCTCTGTTTCACTTCCTGTTTTCACTTCTAATTCTTCACCACTACTAACCACTACCTCTCCCATGATGTTACAGCCTCTCCCTGCCTCTAAAGTTTCGACATTTTTTAGCCTCGATATTTTTTTTGCGTGCGCGTGCGCGGTTTTTCGTGGTCTTCTTGGTGGCTTGGTGCAGCATAAAACACAAAAAAATCTAAATATTCCAGGAAATATCTGAAATAACCCACCACCTCTTTTTCATCATCAAAAAAACAAACCCACCACCTCTAAAATGAGGCCAAGATCCAATGGTTGTAATACAGAGTCTATTGCCTATCCCGTCTAATCTTAGGATCCACAGCGTGCCATCCCTACGAGCATCCAAAATATCTAAATGCCTGTAGTGTACGGTCCATGTTTATGGATTAAAAGGGAATATGGCTTTCCTTTTTCTTTCTTTTTTCCCTGTATTACTTGTTGCTTTTTAAAATTATTTTTTATTTTTTTTAGTGTGGGATACTTTGTTTGCTGGGTTGGGGTCTTAAAGATATTTTTTTGTTGTTGGTGCTTTGAAGGAGACAGTTGTCATCTCATGGTTAGGATTTGTCCACGTGGAAGAGCATTAAGAATGGTTTTGATATGTGGTTGTGGCTTTTGTCTTTGACATTGTCAGCTAGAAATGACATGTTTTTTTTATTTGGTCTTTGCTTCCGCTGTCGTGACTGTTTTGCATTGCGGCCAAACTAGCTTTTCGATAAAAATCAAATTTTTTTTTTTGTTAAAATTGAATATGGTTTATATTTTTTGGATCGTTTTGATATATTGATGTCAAAAATGATTTTTAAAAAATGAAAAAACATTATTGGCATGCTTTTCGGCACGAAAAGCTATTTGAAAAGCAACCGCTACCACACTCTCAAATATCCTCGATGACGGAAATGGCATCAAAACCAAAGGGCCTCCCATTTCACCTCTCTCTTCCTTTCACGGGGTGCTTGCTTGCAAGAGCTTCTCTCATCTTTCTATATTTATTCTCGATGCTAGAAGACGATACATTAACATCAAAAAAATAATTAATTTAAAAGTGCAGAATAAAAAATTTGAGATTTTTAAATATAATAATAAAAAAGAAAATAGAAAGATTATATTTTATTAATGTTTAGTTAAAGAACATAACTCAAGAGATTGTATGTGTGGCCCTTGCTGGAGGTGATGTGTTGCCTGGTTTGTTTACAAAACTTTAGGTTAGCCAGAGGGATATGGCCTTTCGTGCCTCCTTTACCTTTTTCCTTTCCCAGTATTTTCGTTTTCAATAACTCTAATTAAAACACTGCAAGGCAGCCCGGCTAGGAGAGGCTTCTTGTGTAGACAGTAATAAAATAAACCTTGAGGCGTTTTAAAGGATATTTTCTTAATATGAAGCTATTCTTCATGATTTAATAAATTTCTTTTTTATAGGGGAGGGTTACAGAAAATAACCAGGTTAAGCAAAAACAAATACTAATAAGTTGTGTAAGCACAAGAAAATATCATCAGCATTGTTTGATTGTAAAGGGTGCATGATACATATAAAAAAAGTTTTAAAATAAAAACATCAAAAACAAATTATTACAATAATCAAAAGAAAATTAAGAAATATTTATTTTGCCTCGCGTGTAGAGAGGGAATCAAAAACTCTCTTCTTGCTCGGCACAATCTTATATGCGTGAGTTCACTATCATTTTCTTATTAGTTAATATTTTATTATAAAGTTAATTGTATAAACACAAGATGAAGATTTTATCCATAAAAGGTTTGCTTACTAAAAAGATTTGCTTCCTCTCTTAACAAGTCAATTGATTGAGCACTTGATCACTAAAATTTAGAGCTTGATTAGCATAAAACCCACCAAGCTGCCCATAATCAGACCCTTCTAATTATACATATTCCCATATCTTTTCCTTTTCTTTTCTTTTTTTTTTCTTGGTTTTTGTCACAAATTCTGTACAGAAGAAATTGGAGACCAGAGCTAGGTCATCCCTTCAAACACAAGGAAATAAGATATGGGCACCGACACATTGGGCCCACAAGCCCATTTCATAATGAAAAAAGTGGGTCCTCTTCCAGAATTATCCACTAAACACAAAGATTGAAGCTTTGGGTTCATGAACCTAAGGATTCACTCCACATCTAGCGGGGACCAACCAAACCCAATATGGATTATGGAATATCCATCAGCCGACGTGTCTCCTTATCCATTTCTCTTGTAAGAGAGTGAGAAACCTCTCCAAAGGGCAAAACCTCGTTATTTTCCTTCATTCAATCCAAGCAAACCTGAAAGAAAATTTGCCAATGGCTTCTCTTGTAGGCACTTTGCATGCAAGCTTTAACAACCGACTTGCCCCTTTAACATCAACAACTTCCACTCCTTCACCAGCTTCTTCTTTTGTAAACTCCACAAAAACCCTAGTCCCAAAAGTGTTTCTAAAGTCCAGGTTTTTAGGCAAAAATGTCAACTTTGTTGAGATTAAAAGGAAAACAAAGATCCCTTTGAGCCATGGTGGCTCTTCAATTACGATGTCATGGGATGGCCCACTTTCATCTGTCAAATTAATCATTCAAGGCAAACACTTGGAGGTTTTACTCCCTAAAAAGTCTAACTACTGCGTTTGCATTTCTGATTTATCCTGTCTTTGAATTCTATAAAGATTAAAGTTTTGATCGTTTCTGTTATTAATTGTCCATATTGTGAATGTAACAAAATGTTTGGTTTGATATAGCTATCTGATACGGTTAAGAAACACGTGGAAGACAAAGTAGGGAAGGCAGTTCAAAAAAGTAGTCATCTTGTAAGGGGAGTTGATGTAAGGTTGTCTGTTAGAGGTGGAGAGTTGGGGAAAGGTCCAAGGATTAGACGATGCGAGGTACCATTCACGTATTGAATTGAAAGTTAGCTTTCTTGCTCCTTGGGTTGCTTTAAAATGGTGATTTTTTTTTTTTCATGGGGTGTTTTTATTTGTAGGTGACTTTGTTCACAAAGAGGCATGGAGTGGTGAGGGCGGAGGAGGATGCAGAGACAATCTATGCAAGTATTGATTTGGTGTCGTCTATTATTCAAAGAAAGTTGAGGAAGATCAAGGACAAGGAGTCTGATCATGGGAGACACATGAAAGGGTTTAATAGGTTGAAGGTTAGGGAGCCAATGCAACAAGTTGTGGAGGATGATGCAGATGAAGTTTCACAGCAAGAAGATGAGGACTATATTGAAGAGGTTTTGTTTTTTAAATTTTTGTTTAATCAAATTAATCTCGTGGTTTAGGTTGCCGTTTATTGTTTTTGCGTGTGTTTGGTTAGTATGCATTGTTTCGTATCACCAAATTTAGGTCTCATCAGTACATGTGAGTTCATTGAATGTGGTCATAGAATGGTTCTATTAGCCACAAATAGCCCTTTCCATTCCACCATCTGATGACCAGTATGGCATGTCTAATTTGCAGATAGTTAGCATCATACCTTGTGCCATGGCCAATGCCGTATTAATTTTGCTAGCTACTCATTTATAGACTCTACAAAAGGAAATTGTTTCACAAAAATTTATTTTTGTCCACATAAAGATTTCAGTCTCAATCTTTTCAAATTATGGCTTGGCACTGAAAATTCTTCCTTACGGCTTGGTTCTGATGCTCCATATCAATAGTTGAAATTATATCCATAACATCCCTAACTGTTTGGAATAGACTCACTCTCTAAACCCAATTCAGGTTGTTCGCACGAAGTATTTTGACATGCCACCCTTGACTGTTTCGGAAGCTATTGAGCAGCTGGAACATGTGCATCATGATTTCTATGGTTTCAGGGATGAAGAAACTGGTAGGAACTTATGCTGCTTATTTCAACTTGTTTTTCACTAATCCTCTGCAATTTGTTATATAGAGGTTGAATTGCTGTGTGCTTGAGTCCAGGTGAGATAAATATCATTTACAAAAGAAAAGCTGGAGGATATGGTCTCATCATACCTAAAGGAAATGGCGAAGCTGAGAGATTAGAGCCTTTGGTGGTGGAACCAGCCAGAGAACCATCCTTGACTGAATAACCAGACCTCGAAAAGAAGATCTTCCTTAGAAAACCCACGTTTTTGGTAATGTTGTGTACATACTGCTAAGGCTTCTGAGAGAGCATGATATAGTGTCCGAGATCTTGTAATTGCACATTAATGACATGTAGTGACATGGTTGTACTGGTTATTAGTTTTTGAAATATGAGTTTCAGTGTGTTTTATCCCAGCTTTCACTGGGATGAGAAGCCAAACCATTTAGTCACCTTGCAATTTATAAGATGAGAGTAAATAGATAAAAACATAAAGTCTTCTTTTCATGTGGTCTTGAGTCTTTAACCACTTCCTCTTTGCAGTGGATTTCACTTCTTTGTTTTGTTAGAAGTTCTATTTTCATCTTATGCTATGGTTCTTTGCATGCTGCCATGTTTGGTTTCCTAATTTCTTGTGAATTCTCTCTGGAGAAGCTTTGCGCTAGACAACTTCTGCGATGCTTCTGTCTATGTTCAAACAAGTTAAAATTGGACTTCTGACAACGTCTGTCCCATTTGACCCAAGTTTGGATCCTGACTTGTATTTACCTTTGAGAGCAGTGGAAAACTTCTCGGCGAAAGAGATGTCCATGATAAGAGTTGAGCACCAGTTATGGCTATGTCAAGTGGAGGTTCAGGAATGAGCTCAAATTTGGATAAAACAGCTCACTGCTCCAGAATTTTCAATTAGAGTGAGTTTCTGAACCTTTGCGACAGTTGTGGACTGGATATTCACTTCTACAATATAAACGCCTTTCTGTGGGCTTGATGTGCAAAGTTCCGTGAACAGCTAGAGGTTTTTTTTCCTTTTTTCTTCTGATGTGAAAACTTCTCATCCGAGACACTAAGAGCTTATTGATGGACATTCTTTCCCCAGTAGCCATCTTCTTTACTCGTGATTAATGGTGTCTTCATGGTTGTGACCATGAAATGCACAAAAAGAGTAGCATTCCAGCTTCGCGATCCATTTCCTCAGTCAAGCATTCCAACATTTCCAAAGTAGCACATCTTTACTGCAGAATCTCGGGTTCTTGGTCATGGAAAGACTGTCTGCATGAGAAAGACAATCATAACTCAATAATAACCCAATCAAATTTTGCAAGCTCTCGCAGCTTCTCCAAGAACGAAGGCTCTTTGGTCACGAACTTGAGTATCTCATCAAATTCAACGTGCTTTTGCTTCTCCTCTCCTAGCTGGCACTTAGACTTCCGTAGCGCCAAGATAATTATAATAAAAGTAACAATAAAAATAATTATGCATTGATAATTATGTTGGAGCAGAAAGCATAATTCCACGATGTAAATTATCTAAAGGAGATGACATCCTCTCAGCACTTTCGTTTCCTTTTTCTTTTCTTTTTCAACATATTACCTATAATATAAATCGCGTTGTGTTTTCATGCAGCCATCTTTATTGTTCCCCTTTCAGTGGAACATAATAGTGAGATTTTCTTAAAAAACTAATTTGGTCCTTCAACTTTTTATTTTACACAATTAAGCTATGTTAAACTCAAATTGAAGACGAATTGCATATTTGTTAGGGATGAGGGTTGAATTGAGAGAAAAAAGCTTAAGTGAAAAACACGGGTAACATGAATGATAGCTTTGCAATGTGTTTGAAAAGTTTATTTTAGTCCCTCAACTTTTTAAGTTAGTAGGTAATTGATCCCTATAATTTTTAAACATTGTATTTTGATACCATACTTTATTTTTCTTTTTTTATTCCTTCTTCATTGGAGGGTAGAGAAGGGGTCGCTAGATTCTGGTTTAAAAAGAGAAAATCATTGTTGGAGACGATTCCAATATCTAAAATAGTCAATTTTTATATTAAATTGTTTTATATATGATGAGAAGAGTTAAGATTAAGTGTTTACTTACTTTGAAAATACCTAAAAAAATATGAGCTTTAAAAGATTTTGGGTTTCAGGTTGATTATGGGTTTTGAGGCTATTTTTTTTTTCTTTTGAGTTTTTGAAGGTAATGAATTGGTTAAGTAAGGTTTCAAAGGTGTATTCTAGGTATTTTGGGTAAAAAATAAATTGAAAATAAATTTTTCAATTGAAAAGACAAGAGTTTTGCCTTTTTTTGCCACCATAATAGCTGGATTCTAGACAATTATAAATGATTTATCGTCTATTTATCTTTTTTGAAAAAGAATGTAGCAGTTGATGTGTCATTCGCCTCATTAACTTTATAAAAAAAAGCCTCCGCAAGTGGGTATGTTGGACTTGCTAAGCCCGCATGTAAGGCCTTTCTTTGTGCGTCAAACGTTAGGCCTGGAGGCCCACAACGTCTAACCTTAATTTTTTTTTTATATTACTATTTATCTATGTTTTTTTTATAAAATATTTTTTTGTATTTATGTTTTGACTAATACATTTTCTTTGTAATTGTTTTGGCTTATTTAGCTATTTTGAGATAATAATGTTTTTTAATATATTAAGTTTGTTTAGTTTTTTTATGAGATTAGTATGATTTATCTATATTGTTTTTTTTTTATATATATATTTTATATAGATTAAAGTTAATCTTAAAAATAAAAATATTTATTCTTTTATAATATTTTTATTATATGCAGCCTTGTAAAAATTTTTATTTTATTTTATTTTATTTAATAAATTTTATGTGTATTGATTTTTGTTATAAATTGATTTTTATAAATAAACTCATTAAACACAGCTGATTAAATGTTTCTTATTGAGATATTAAATATGTTGACTCATATGGATCTCTTAATTTTTTTAGTTTTTTTTAATAATTTTTTTTAATTATTACATAAATAATTATTAATTTATTTAATTAAATACTTCTATAAAAGTTTTGATATATAGTTAAAGTTTTTCGTAAAACTAGCTTATATGCCTATGATTTGTTTTTAAAAATTACAACTCGCGGTAGCGGTCAAATAACTAATAAAATAAATAAAAAGAAAAGGCATTAATACGTGGGGTGCTGCTGGAGCTTGGTGGGAATAAATATGAAAGGGTAAAAAGTAAATTTTATTTAATAGTAAATCCTCTGTAACTACGAGGACATGAAAGAGACATATGCAGAGCCGGCGGAGAGTGAACAGAAAAAACAAGAAAGAAAATAAAACGAAGAAAGAATGAAATAATTCAGTTCACTCTACAGCTTGATTATCAAAAGCAATCTCAATTTCTGGTAAGGAATGCCTTTTCATGTTCTTTTTCTATACCTGCATTGATTTGGGACTCTTTTTCGTTTTTTTGAGGTATTATTTGCTTAATTTGGTGAGGAATTGTTAGAGATAAGTTATTCTTTGTTTTAACAATCGATTCTGGAAGATAATCTTTGAGGATTGATGGGTTTGAGATAGGAAAAGGTGGGTTTTTGGTAGAGTTAACGCAGGCAGTGTGCTGTAAAGATTGAAGACGGTCCTTGCATCCCTAAAATATTAGAAATGTTTCTTTAGGGTTCATGCTTGTTGACAGATTTTCAGGTTGGTAGGATTATGAAGTTCTTATTTGCAACTGATTATCAACTATTTTGGATAATTGGATTTAAGTTGAATGGAATGCTTAGATTAAAATGGCATGTAGAATATTTCATTTTTATAAATATACAAAGACAATGAAGGATATTGACGGGAGAGAAATGGCTTATTGGATTGAAATTCTCTAGAATATTGGCTACATCAATGGTAATGTTTGATTAAGAAAATATATTCTAAAAAAATAAAATTGTGAATATTTAGTATCGTGATATCATTCATTGTAATTAATATAGGGTAGCATGATCAACCATTACCATTGATTTATCTATTTATATGAGATTCATGTTTTCTTTTTCTTTGTTTTAGTTTCGATTGCTCGCTAATTTCATGTCAAGAGTTGGGCTCACCTTTACATTCTTCTATGGTTCAGAATCAGGCTAGACCAAGCATCCTATGCTGGATACATTCCCGACTCGCTGCAGCTTATTGAGAAAACTGAGGAGCCTGGAATTGGACGTTGTGTTGTTGTAGAGTCAGAAAACAGAGCAGAAGAATGGAAAATGAGGAAGATAAAGCTATAAGTAGCTGCAGAAGTGAAAATATAGACAGATTGAGTGATCTACCTGATAGCATAATTCATAAAATTCTATCCTTGGTTGACCTCAGATGTGCTGTCCAGACAAGTGTATTGTCCAAAAGGTGGAGATTCTTGTGGACTTCGCTTACTGATCTCAATTTCAATGGAACCTGTATGGATTTCACGAACTTCTTAACTTTCAATAGATTCGTGAGTAGAGTGTTATCTACCCGTGAGGACAGCAATCTTTACAAGATTCAACTCTATTCCACTTGGAGCCCCCATCATTCTCTCTTGGATATGGTCATAAAATATGCAGTTTCCCATCACATTCAGAATATGGTCATAAATTATGGTCATTCCACTATCCGATCTTTCTCTTTACCGCCTGCATTTTTAACATGTCAAACGTTGAAAACCCTGCAATTATCTGGATTCAATTTTAAAGCTTTGGGTTTTGCTCTCCCGAATCTCATCTCCTTGAGTCTCTCCCATTGTTCATTTACCAATCCAAGTGATTTCGATGATCCTTTTGCGAGTTGCCTGAAATTGAAAAATCTAAGCCTACGCTCTTGCAGTTTTCTGTCGTCAAAGGTCTTGAAAATTTCTGGGCTCCAGTTACTTAACCTAGAAATTGTAGGCCTTGGATATATGAATCTAGCAGGATTACTGTATAGGATTGATATTTTTGCACCAAAGCTCATCTCTTTCATCTACAAACTCTCTCATGTAGTGGATTTCTCTGGACTCCACCTTCCCTCCCTTAATTTTGCCCGTGTTCATGTTTGTACCAAGCAAGACAAGAAGAAAGAGGCGTATCTAGGCTTGATCAATATGTTCAAAGGGCTTGGCAATGCTCAATCAGTCATGCTACATTCTCAAACCATTGAGGTAGTTAGATGTACATATCTTGTGCATCAACTTAGATATTACTAGTCCTGCTGCTTTGTTGCTTGAACACTATATTAGAGCCGTAATTGTATTCAGCACTGTGTTAAAGTTTAGTCACATTGAAGCAATTAAAAGAAGTTTACATTGCTGCCAAAATAATTCATTGATTAATCTGCAACATTTCTATCGATATTAGAGCTGTAAATAATTATATTCACGTACTTTGTTGACAGCCAGAGGTGCAAGCATGATTCCTTGTTTTTCAGTTTCTTGAAAAAGCTGTTGATGGTTATATCTTACATGGAATTTTGGTGTCTCTTGTAATTAGGTCCTTGGTTCATTTCCTGGTTTACTAGAACAAGAACCTTCTCCTTTTAAAAGATTGAAGTCTTTGCAAGTTGCCCCCAACAATAAACCTTTAGTGCCTCCTCATGTGATGACCTACTTACTTGGCGGCACTCCTCACGCCCAAACTATATATGCAGATTACCTATAGGTACTTATCTGTCCACTTTTTTTTATCTCCTACATATAATTTGACTTTTGATTGTATTCTTCAGCTGTTTGATTCAATGTTATTGATTTTTCTGGCATGCCATCAGTCACCTTCTTCCTAACCTAGATATATAGTTGATTTGCAGCCACATTGTTTATGTTATCTGGTGGTTCTGACATTCTAAAATGCTGAAAATTAATCTGCCTTGCAATTCTTTAATTAATTGCACCTGTTCTTAATTAGGACTTGGTTAGACATGATAATTGTGTTATTATGTTATGTGTGCACTTTCCCAAGCATTTTAGTGTATTATGTTTTTCCAAAACTTCAAATTCAATAGAAAAGAGTTTGAAATTGTGCCCGTTCCTCCAGTAATTCAAGCTGGTCAGAGAATATTAGTAATAGCTTCTTCCATATATTTTTTTTGGGAGAGCCTGGAGAAGGAGATTGTGCTCGATGTTTGTTTCCTTGATCTCAATCAAGTAGTGAACTGATCGAAACCTTTTCAGCTTTCATAAACACTGGCACAACATCCTCAAATTTGGAATACCATGTGTACATGTTTGGGGAGCTGGAATCTATCACTTGCTTGTATCGATAACATCTGAAATTAATGGACTTCCTAGGTAGCAACCTGAAAGTTGAACAACGTAGAAAATTTCTAGATACGTATCTTGAAACACATTGTTTGCTACTTTGAATTTTTGTTATCTATGAATATTCGAAATAGGGTTCTTAAATCCTCTTTACTTTCATGCAGGTGGAGCTTGATGTTTGATACAGCTGCATCAACACCAGGCGTAAGTTGATGTCACAGATGGACTTCGTCTCAATAGTTTCCTCTGCTTACCTTGCTTGTTTGAGCAGAGAGCTTATGAAGCAAAGGCATATAAAGCAGTATTCAGCAGCCAAAAGGATGATATGAGAAAGTGCCCACTGCTGTTCAATGGAAGTCATCTGACGCAATGTGCATGGGTTTTTTTTTTATCTTTCATCTTATGAAGTTGTGTACTGGTGGTAAGAACTAAAACTGAACCATATTTGTTGGCACACTCAAAACCTCTAGTTTAATCTGTGTTTCCATGAAATAGGAAGGATTGTTTTGCTACAAATTGGCCATTTATTTGTTTGGGAAAGTTCTGGTTGAAATCTTTGACCATCATAGAAACGTTAGGTGAATTTTTTTTTTGGAAAGAGTTCAATAAAGAAGAAGTTTTCCTGAACACCGAACAGGCTCGTCTTTTCATGAATTCCAGTCTCAACATTTTGGAAGTTCTGACAAACTATTAAAATCAATCTTTTTAGGATATTAAGGTTTATTTTCAGCGTCATTCGAGCTGAATATGTGTACTGTAATTGGTCTTGAAAGTCCAGCAGTTAAAAGGCCCCCTACCTCCCATGGGAGGCAAAGGCTCATTAATTCTTTGTTGATATAGTTCTTTCTAGAATAGATGTACATAAGAATGAATTTATTTGAAGTTATATACATTCCGCAAAATCTTAAATGGCAAAAGTTTTTCAGCATCCTAACTAAAAGTCACTGGTGTTGATTGAACTTTGCAATTTACAGATCACATGGCAGAAAATAAGGCATAAGCTCTTGCAATTTCAAAATATTACAAAAAAACCTTAGAATAACATAGATTGAAAGAGGCAAAGAAGCGCCATTAAAGTCTTGTGAGATCCAAGTAAGTAGATCTGCACATGATCAGGTATCACAAACGAGTTATCCTCGCCATGCACTTTCAAAGACTTCAATCTTCTGAAAGGGCAGGTCTGTCTGTCGTGCTTGTAAGCCAGGAACCAAATTGAGGACCTCAATGGTCTCAGAAGATAGCCTTACAAATTGTGCATCGTGTAGCCCTCGGAACATGTTGATCAAGTTCCGAGTCTCCTCTAAGTTGCGCTCCAACTCATCGGATGATGGTCGACGGACATGATTATCAGCATAATTAAGAGAGGGGCGGGGAGGTCGAGCCGAGAGAAATCCACAGGACGTGAATGACTATAGCGAAAGGATGCGAGTTTCGGTGAGTATCTAGGTTAGCTAGTTGGAGTCCGGATACTCTTAAAACCTTAAGACGGTAAAAGCTACAATGGCGCCGACATAAACTCTTGAGATTGGAACAAGCAGCAAAAGGGTCAGCGAACAAATCGGTTTCATATGAAATTAAACAATGGTTGAGATTCAAGGAGGTCAGATTTGTCAAACAACCCAAGGCAAGAGATTAAGGCAGACGATAGAAAGCAACAGAAGACTACTCAAGGGTTTTCAATGATTTAGACTGTAAGATTTTGTGTAGTCACAGACATAAAGAAAATGCCTAACATTCAAAAGAGAGATTTGTAAATAAGCGTATTCTTACGGTTACGATAACATCAGTATTTGAAACTTGGAAAGGTATTTTGTTGATCCAAAACCAAACTTGATCCCATCAAATTTCAAGTTAAGCAGTTGGATTAATCCGGATATTTTGAAAACCTTTTCAGGGGGGCCTGTTAAGAAACAATGCTAGCTCAAAGCATAAACTCTTGATAATGGAGCAAATACCAAAAGGGTGACCAAAACCAGTTCCATAAAGAGAGCAGCAAGCACAGAAATGCAACGAGCTGGTTAAAGCTGTGGAATTTACATCGAAGAAGCTCAAGGGCGGGCGGGCTTTCAGTGAATTGCAATTTGAAAATGCTTTTAGCAAAAGGGAAGGAAGGAGTGTGTTATAATCGATGCTGCTGAACATTTTGATCTTCACCGCATCATGGCTCTTTTTTTTTTCCTGTTTTTTCTTAATGGTTGTGTGTTGATGCTGCTTCACAGTGTTTTCATTTTCTCTTAACCAACCCAAATCCTAAAAAAAAAAAACCAACTCATAAATTCTAAGTGGGTAAACAAAAGAGATAATTTCACAAAAAACAATTAAAAAAAATTAAATTCAAGTAAACAATACAAAAATTAATTTAAAAAAAAATAAAAAAATTTATAAAACACAATTTCTACCAAAAAAAAGAAAAAGAAATTAAGTTGACAAAATAAGAATTACAGACCTGGGGAGAGGGGCAGCAGTCACAGTCACTCGCAGCAGATGAGTAACTTTTCTTTTCTTGGGGAAAAAGGAGCAGAGAAATAAAAAAATAAAAGGTTTAACGAGGGCTTTTCTTTTTCTTTATTTTTTTCTCAACACCAAGCCCCAGCTACCAGAGCCAAACAAAAAAAAATGTGGAGAAGAAGTAGCAGCAGTAGCATTTCTTTGATCAACCACGGCGTAAGAGCCTTCCACCACCACCTCTCCTCCTTGTCGGCTACCACCACTCCCAGAACCCTCCTTTCCTCCTCTAATTCTCCCTTGTTTCACCCTCCGTCTTCTCACTTAGCCCATAACTACCGCCTCTCCGTCCGCTTCCTCCGCACCGGCCGCGACCCCTTCACCAGGTGCTTAGATCATTACCTCTCTTATTATTTTGGATTCAATTTGTTTGTTTGTTTGTTTTTTTAGCAATTAATTAAATAAATAATAGTTATGAGATAACGGCGCCTGTGAATTGGGGGATACGGATTGTGCCGGAGAAGAAGGCGTTTGTGATAGAGAGATTTGGAAAGTATTTGAAGACGCTGCCATCTGGGATTCATTTCTTGATTCCTTTTGTGGACCGAATTGCTTATGTTCATTCTTTGAAGGAAGAGGCTATTCAGATTCCTGATCAGTCTGCTATCACCAAAGACAATGTCAGCATTCTCATCGATGGCGTCCTCTATGTCAAGGTCCCCTTTCTTCTTTTCTTTTTCTTTTATTTATTGAATCAGCTTTTAATACTAATACAAAAAACCAATCTTATTGAACAGATTGTGGACCCTAAACTTGCCTCTTATGGTGTTGAGAATCCCATCTATGCTGTTGTTCAACTTGCCCAGACCACTATGCGTAGTGAGCTTGGTAAGATTACTCTTGACAAGACCTTTGAAGAAAGAGACACTCTCAATGAAAAGATTGTGGTATGCTATCCCTCCACTTCTTTCACCGTTCTCACTTGTTTTCTTACTGGTTTTCAAAGCGGGTTGCATTTCACTCACTCATTTATTTATTGACGAAGAAAAGGCGTTGATTGTTTTGATAATGTTTCTCATTCAATAATTCTAAGGCTGTTGATTATTGAAAACTGTCATCATTTCTGCAGGAGTCCATTAATGTGGCTGCAACAGACTGGGGTCTCCGGTGCCTTCGCTATGAAATAAGTAAGCCCGCCGCAGTTATCTAATTTGATATTCTATGTCAGGTTTCTGTTGCATCTGCTGTAAATGCTTCACTGTCTTCTCTTCTTCAGGGGATATATCTCCTCCACGTGGAGTAAAGCAAGCTATGGAGATGCAAGCCGAAGCAGAACGTAGAAAGAGAGCTCAAATTCTCGACTCCGAAGGTAGTAAATGAAGTTTAATTTTTCCAGTTTTTGCTCAGCTTAACTAAACTCTACTTTAATCAAACTTTATTGCAATTGCTTGCATGCATAATTTTTATCCATTTTTACAGAATTGTTACGCCATCTTCTCACAATTAGGTCCTTTTCCAACGCTCCTTCCTGTCACATTTTCTTCCTGCCCCTGTCACATCTTTGCTCTTACATAATGCAATAACTTTTTTTCACAGTTTTATCTATAAATCTTTGTCGTTCATGACTAAACCATCTTAGGCAACCTGTTTTAAAATAATTTATTCCTTGTCCTGAGGCATTGCAATATTTCTTCATTTGCCAATTTAATGCTTAACTTTTGTATTGATGATTTTTAACAGGAAAGAGACAGGCTGACATTAATATTGCTGATGGTCACAAGAGTGCTGAGATCTTGGCATCACAAGGTTAGTTTTCTTATGTGCTGTAAGAATTTCATTGATTACAAGTTTCTTTAGAGACAGTTGTAACCTCTCTAGTACTGTTTTGAAATAGAGCACACTTTACTTCTCTAATGTTCATCATCTAATTACCATTATTTCTTTATGGAAACTCCATCCTTCTACAGGAGAGAAACAAGCTATCGTTAACAAAGCACAAGGTTAGTTTTCTTGTGTCCGTGTTTGTGCAATAATCCATTGATGCTCCTCTATTTTTCATTTTCTACTCCCACAAGCCATTATTAAATATTAGATAAGCAAACAGATTTCATGAGGCAATATTATGGCTTATTTGATACAGCTATCCTATAAGTAGCTAATCTCATTCTCTTTCAATCCTCGTCTTTCTTATGTCCTTGTGTATTTGTGAATTACTCCATTGATTATGATTGGGTTTTGTTAGGGATGGCTGTAACATCGCTAGTATTATTTTTTAAACAAACCACATGACGCGAGAACATTTTTATTATAATCAGACTTTCCAATCTGTTGAAACTTTTACATGACAGTGCTAATACCAAGTCTAGTATTATTTTTTAAACAAACCACATGACGTGAGAACTTTTTTGTTATCATCAGACTTTCCAATCTGTTGAAACTTTTACATGACAGTGCTAATAACAAGTTGCGCATAAAATAGACTGGGCATTTGGGCTCTTAATTTTCTCTTTTGGCTGCCTTGGATTGTTAAGTTTGATGTAATCCTCTAGCATTTCATTTTCTAGATCCATTAACTTCTCTGAATTATTTAATAACGAACCAGACTTGAACAAGCAATATTATGGCTTATCTTTATATAATTTTATTTTACCTTGGAATCCTATCATTAATATTTCAGGTGAAGCTGAAGCCATTCTTGCTAAAGCACAAGCAACAGCCAAAGGAATTGCCATCGTGTCAGAGTATATTAAAAAGAGTGGGGGAGTTGAGGTGAGGTTCTTTACTTAGATTGTGATGTGGTTGCATTGGGATTTAAAATCTCATCTAAAAGAGAGTTATTCCTTAGATTAGTTAATTTTACACATGTTTTATACCATATATATGATTTATGATTCAATCATTTTAGCATATGCTAGAGAATCAATTGTGCCATGTCTAATGTGCATCAAGGCTCAAGTTTGTGGCATGATTTGCAGGCAGCTAGTTTGAAAATTGCTGAGCAATATGTGGGAGCTTTTGGTAACATTGCCAAAGAGGTAAGGAGATTTACTCAGATGCACATATGATTGTATAGTTTGATAAGCAGTTAGTTGACAACTTTCTAATGTTTTTTTCTTTTCATTTTTTTTCAGGGAACAACAATACTGCTTCCCAGCGCTACTGGCAATCCTGCCAATATCATGGCTCAAGCTTTCACTATGTACAAGAGCCTGCTTGGTAATGTTTCCAATGGTGGTCGTAGTGGGCCTTCTTCATTAGCAGAAAGCACATCTGCTGAATCCGTGGATTCTACCACAGTTTTAAAGGACAATGCTTCCTCCTTTTCAATCAATTCCACGGGTGAGAGTGCTAGAGATAATGGCGAATCAGGATTTTCACTTCAGAGCCGCAAAAAGGGAAAAGCTGAATAGAGTTTTAAGGAATATGAAGGAGGATAGAGCTGATTCTGTCAAACAAATCCAACAAAGGAACCACCGCCAGCCGTGGTTTTTTTTTTTTTACCAGTTGTATGACTAATTAAAGTCCGATTCCAAGTTTAGTATTTCAAAGAGAGAAGTTGAACATAGGCCACTCTTAGTAATTTGGGGGGAATTACGGAAAACATTCAGTTTGTTCTTTTATTTGCTCTTTTGTCATGGTTTTCTCACATTACCAACTTCAAATGGACGGAGAGTTTTGCTAACAAATTTATATGGCAAGAACAGGAACCGTTGAGGTTATTTTGCAGATGTTGTGATGACCGTTTTATGGTACTCATTGTGCATATTTCCTAGCTGTCTATCAAGCTGGTTTCTGTATCTTTTTGAACTTGTGAAGGTGTTTTATTAGAGGCGCTGGACAACCATTGAACAGATGATCATTACGGGGTAGAGGGTAAAAGCATGCATTTAGCTTCTATGCAAACACAAGTTTTCTCCGACAAGCATTGGGTATGCAGGATGATTCTGGAGTCTGGACCCCGAATAGTTGTTTTCCAAACTCAGTGTGCGCAAAACAATGTGGATTGTGGCCCCAGAAAAATGGAACCTCCAAGACCCTTTACTGAGGCGGGCCTGAGGGATTCGAAGCTCAAACTCTGCAGCAATCAAAATCTCGAGTCATGGTGGAAAGAGGGCATATATTCGCTTTTTCAAATTGGATGCACGATTAAGCAACAGAATAACTAGTGAAAGCAGGGCTGTGTCAAGAAAGAATGAAAAGAACAATACCGTAAAATAGTTGAGTAAAGCAACAGAAAACAAGAAAAATATAATAGTTGAGTTGAGTTCACGCATGCCATTAATGTGTATTAAATCCTACTATATGCTCACAGAAAAAAGAAAAGGCGAGAAAAAACGATACAGTGGCCGGGAAAACCCACCTCAAAGCTCTGTCTCTCATATTCAAACATGGAGCAAGTGCAGAAATACAAAAAGAGGAAGAAAGAGGAGACGAGAATTGGAATCAAAATAATCCAAACAAGATGGAGAAACCAAGAACAATGAGCCAAACAATATGAACAAGAAGCAGAGCTTGAGCAGCAGCCCCATTATTTCCAACCTCACAGAAACCCTTCTTGGTCACCTTGGTCCCTGCGCACCGTGCATCATCACATCCACACCAATAAGTCACACCGTCCACGCCACAAACTGGGTCTGGCCGGAAGCACTTAACAGGGCAGGAGGAGACAGGGGATCTTCTGCTCCATTCTCCGCACGCATCATCATCATCGTTGTTGTGGTCTAGGGTTGGTAATCGGATTGGATTGGCATCTGATCGGACGGTGGGGGCAGAGAAGAGGGCAATGGAGGTAATGAGGAGGAAATGTATTAACAATGTGGATGGCATCATCATCTTCTTCTTCTTCGGGAATGGAAGCTGATAAATCATGGGAAATTCCAGTTCCCGTCAAGAAGATGAAATCATGGAAATTAAGACAAAAAGGAAAGGTAATTACAGAATGAAGGCATATACTAATCTTAGCTTAGCTGCTTGAGGTTGGCCGCCTGGCCCATCTCATGTGTCCTTTTCTTTTTCTTTAGGTTTGTTCGCCAACTTTTATCTGTCTGCTCATGTGTGCTTTTCTTGCCTCGTAATGCAAAGCTTACACCACACACACGTCTTTCAAAATACTCCTCCTTTGTAATATTCACATGAAAATAAATAAATAAAAATTCTTAAATTAACAACAAAAGAAAAATGTGAATTACTACTGTGTTTATTACTAAGCTAGAAAGAAAGAAAGATGATTGCCAATGATGATATAGAAAACATCCAAGGTTTTTGTACTTGTAATAATTATAATATGATTTAAAACTATATAATGTTTTGCTCTATGATTACCTTCATGTGGCTGCCATTTACTAATTAATCTTTCCTATTATTATCTCAAATTCATTTTATATTACACTTGTGTTGTGTGTGTATAACTCAAACTTACCCATCGAATTAGATTAAATATTTGTAGGATTATTAATTAAATAATTGAAATACATCTTTTTTTTTTTAAATCATATCATAAGAATCCAAAATACAACAAAAATAAACAAAAATGTAATTTTTTTCCTGATTGGAAATGGAATTTAAATTATTATTCATTCGCAATTTTAAAGAAACATTACAAATTTTATAACTTGATTTTATGATTTTATTAAGAAGGGGTCTAATTGAAATATAATTACAATATCACACATAATTCAGTTCTTGTATTATCCAAGTAATTATGCAATCACACTAAAAAAAATAAATCAATCTCATCCTTTGAAAGATGAGGGGCTTGTGCCCTGGGAAAATCGTATGCATCCTCATTGTTGATATAATATTTATCCCATCTTTGAAGAGAAGTGCGATTATACTAGGAAGATTATGTCAATCACTTCTAATATAATCTATGTCATAACACTAAGAAAACATTGGTTTCTTCCAAGGTAATTGTGCAATTATACTAGGAAGAGCGAATTCATTCTATCTTTAAAAAGATGAGGAGTTTGTGTCCTAGGGAGCTCCTAGAGAATAGAAACCATTGTTACTTTAAACAATTTAATTCACATATAAGAAATTCACATTCTTAGGTGGTGACCATTATATATTTACATTTCCCTTTAAGGTACAATCAATTTTATGACACTTCTGATGAGATCATAGTCTTAGGCTTAAAAGGGAAAATAATAGTTTTTATAGTGTATATCTTCTAGGAGGTCCTTGAATAGATTTATCTAATGATATAGTTTGAATTGAAACTCCACCTCTAATTTATCAAAAGCTTTGCGAAATCTCGAGGCTCTAACTATGCTCATGAAATGGACATGTGCATAACCTGAATTTTCTCGCCCTACTAAGCTTATGGACAAGTTGAAGGAAGTCCTCCTCGGACTTAGAACAATCAAATTATTGCCTAAACTTTCCTAGGTAATGAAGACTTATTGATGCACCGACAAAGCAAATGTGCCAGTAGCTATAGGAAAGTCTATGACACGTCTCGTTTCAATAGTTCTTCGATGATGTACCTTTGGTGGTGATTAGAGATGTCAATAACCCAGCCCTTGAAAGAAAAATCAATGATTTTTTTTTTATCACTTTATCACATTCGGCGTCACCAATGAGGTTCGAAATTGCCCAATGGGCTTGAGGGCCAAAATGATATATTGGATAATAGGTTAATCTCCTGGTTCTAATGATCTGAATCATTTTCTCTAGTCAAGGTGGCTAATGGATAATACCTTATAGCTGTAAAAGGTCATCTATTGTGAATTTAGGGACTCTCCAATACTTAAATGAGTACTATTTTAGAGAAAATGCAATCATCTTTAGAGAAGAATGTTAAGAATAGATATATAATAAGAAATGGAGAAAAAGAAGAACATGTCTTTGAGAGATATCATAGTCTCTTTTTATAGTTCATTTGACTTATCATTTTTTTTAAAAGAGAAGTGGTTAAAGTGTAAGCAAAATATCTCTAAATTATCATGATAAAATATCTATGACTTGTCGAGGAATAAAATATCTTTGTTTTATCAGAGTAAAATATTTCTAGCTTATTAGAGTAATTATAGAGCCCAATATTCTTCAGAGTTAAAAAAGATCATAGGCTCAACACTTGCCTGAGTTTGAAGATGGTGGGTCTGGTACCTCGCCAGACCCATATATATCTGAGCTCAGTACTTGGCCGAGTCTAGGGATAGTATATATATATATATATTTATATAGACGTAATACATGACCGAATTTAAAAATATTAGGTTTGTACTCTATTTTTTGTTATTTTTTAGAAAAGAGGATACATGGAAAAAAAAAACAAAAATATTGATCCATCACCGCCTATGTTTTTTCCCTTCAGTTTGTTTCCCAAACTTTTCTTTTATCCTATTCAGACCTTATTCTATTGTTTGATAACTAAAATCCTGAAGGCAACAGCCATACAAACCGCCAGTTGTAGATGCAAGTTTTTCCGGTTAATTCGGGTGGTTGCCCTAGCTTAATGTAATGGCCAAAACTTAAGTTACGGATCGGGGACAGCTGAAGTGAGAAAACAGTCTCTAAATATAATCAAGAAAAAATATAATAAATCAGAGTTACGAGGAGGAGAGGAGTAAGCGAGGGGAAGACACTTGGAACCAACGAATCCAGCAGTTTTTAACTGTAATAACTGGCTGTCTGGCTCCAACATGAAAATCGCCGATCAGAGGCATGCTGTCCATAGGAAAAGGTCATGCACAGGTTCGCCAAACAAATCTGTCCCAAATACGGAAAATGAATCAACTATATATTATGCACCCCTATCGTAATCAAAGTTGATCCCTCAACCTCAAATCACCTTCTTGAGAATCGATAGCCATTTGTGTTTGTGATTTTAATCACTCTACCGCCTCGGAATCCCGCATCCATTCCACAAGTGATAAACATCATGGGAGGCTGTGCGGGTAAATTCAAGGGCTCTGAAGATTTGCCTCCAGAGCCCCTCCCAAGTGACGCTCCTGTCAACCCTGACCAGGCTGAGGGCGAGACCGTAGCTAAGGTATGTTAATTACCTTAACTTTATCTTCTTCATTCTTTTGGTGTTGATGATCTTTTATTGTGAATGCATGAACGAGTCTTATAATCCACATTATGTGAATCAATGCAGGAGGAGGAGGTAGGTGAGATCAAGACTGAAGCACCTTTGGTAGATGTCTCCGAGCAAAAACAGGAGGGTGAGAAACCCGCTGAGCCAGAGACTCCTGCTGCCGAGCCCGAGAAGAAAGACGAAACTCCTGCTGCCGAGCCCGAGAAGAAAGATGAAACTCCTGCTGCCAAATCGGAGGACAGGGTTGAGGCCGCCGCTGCACCTGAGAAGAAAGAGGAAACCCCTCCTGCCAAAGAGACTGAGAAGAAGGAATCGGATGTTGCTCCTACCAAAGAAGCAAGCAAAGAGACTCCTCCGGCTACCGTCTGATCTGAAACGAAATAAATTGTGTTGACAGACAAGTATAAACCAGATAATCAGATGTGCCAGAAAGTCCAATTGTTAATGTAAGATTATTGGTTTTTTACATCTTTTGTTGTCCAAACTTGCGTGGCAGGATCGTCAACCCTTCGATTAATTTCCCCTTTAAGGAAATTACTTCATTTTAGCGCGTGTAAGAAACATTTGCCACAGTGATGAACCGAATTCATCATTCTAATGAAATAGGGAAAATAAATTTACATCATCAACCCTTCCAATGGAACAGTTCCTTTCCTTTTCTTCTTTCTTCTGGGTTTGTAGACGTATTCTGCTTTTGATTTGCCGCTATGTATATTTGACAGCTTATGATGGAAAATCACACCTCATTAGTTCAAAATCAAGAACCATCAATTGCTTGAATTAATTTCTAAGATAACTTTCAACCTGATGTTACAAACTGACAACATAACCATTCTTGCTCTGCTATAAGCCTGAATTTGCTGCTGTGTTTGGTTCTGAATTACCAGTTCTTGCCAACCTGAAGTGAAAAGGAAATACTGTTTGCTTAACTAGTGTCGCATTTTGCTTTACTAGTGTCGTATTTCATATCTATGCTATCCTTTTTCATCGTGGCTAGAGTCACCTCCTGTTGGAAATCAGAACCAACATCAATTAAATCTTGATTTGTGGATCAAATTTCAGCAATAAATGAGATTGTAATTACTGTAACCAGGTCCTAAACTTTAGATATTTGTTTTTACAGTTTACCTTTTCAGACTAGATGTTATTCCTTTATAAACAGAGAAAGACAAGAAAGAAAATATAAGCTTTTCCTATTCTTTTCTCCATTACCAATTTTATTATGGTATCAAAGCACCATCCTTGTGCCTGACATTGCTCACTTTTGCTTCCGCCAATATTGTTAACCACCACGACAGAAACGTCATCAGAAAGGAAGTGGACAGAGGTTATGGATTTCAACGATCCCTATTATATTCACCTCTCAAATCACACTGGGCACGCTATCGTCACTCAACTCCTGGAAGGTGACAACTATCAATGTGGAGTCGTGCTATGATGATGTCTCTGGAAGCCAAGAACAAGCTTGGCTTTGTTAACGGGACAATCATAGAGCCATTGGAGAAGGATCCTAAGTATGGAGCTCCGAGAAGATGCAATCAAATCGTGAAGTCTTGAATCCTCAATTCAATCAATCCAACCCTGACCAATACTGTGATTTTCTCCAACACAACTGCTGAAGTATGGGCAAACCTTAATGAACGATTCTTACAAGGAAATCTTTCTCGTATTCTTGAACTCAAACGAGGGATCGTGGAGCACTGTCAACAACAACAGTCCATAGCAGCCTACTATACAACACTCAAGTCTTTTAGGGACGAGCTAGGATCGTGCAACGATCACGATCCACCTACATGTAATTGTGCAGGTTTGAAGCAGATTGCTGAAAGGGAAGAGTAAGAACCAATCCTCTAGTCCCTCGTGGGGTTGAATGAATGACATATACTCAGCCATTCATGGACAAATCCTTTAGAGGCAATCACTTCCTAGTATAAAAAAAATCTACCTATTACTACGCTAAGAAGAAAAACAATGACAGCTTGCTGATACTCGTGACAGCACTATTCACGTCATGCACGTGAAGAGAAGCATAAAGAACACAGAGAATAGACAACCTACAAATAGCGAAGGGAAATCCCTGTATTGCACATACTGTGAGGGACATACACATATATAGTTGAACACTACTATTACAGCATTGGCTTTCCATCAGGGCATAAATTTCATGGCAAAGCAGTTAAGCCACCAAGGAGGAAGAAACATTTCACAGCTAATAATACCCACGGTATGATCAAACCCACCAAGGCAGAGAACACATACCAGAACTTTCTTCAATTCACAGAAGAGGAATACAATTAATCAAATAAGGGTTTTACTTGGTAAGAACCAGCTTTTTGGCAATGTGACAGGTAACCTCAATCCCAAATATTATACGGCTTGGATCATTGATAGTGGTGCAAGTGACCATATATCCTTCTCCTCTAATCTTTTGCTTCATACACCTTACCATAACATTGTTTGTTTGCCTAATGGCTCGCACATAGACACCCTATCTGTTGGCATAGTATAAGTTAATCCAAACTTATTCCTAAAATAATGCCCTCCATGTACCTTCCTATCGGGTTAATTTACTCTCCGTTAGTAAATTTACTTGTGATTTACATTATATCATCATTTCCCCCCCCTAACTTTTGTATCTTGTAGGACCTGAAAATGATGAAGAAGATTGGTTTGGAGAAAGAGTATAATGTGTGGGGAAAACTAGGAACAACCGAACACCAATTTAGCGGAATACAATTCACTAGTCCCAATTATTTCTCTTTTTGTGCAGTAAAAACAGAATCAAACAAAGACCAAATATAATGCAAATAATCGCACAAATCAACACCAAGATTTTTACGTGGAAAACCCGATACAAGAAAAACCACGGGACCGTAGTCCACCTAAAAACTTCCACTATTAACAAATAATGGGTTCACAACTGTTCTTCCTTAGATTCAACTAAGGGATTCAACATATACATCATCAAGAATAACTTATTCTCGGATTACAACAAGATTATAAGAGAATTATTTGAGAAAAACTCACAATACTGACAGCCCTGTTTTCTGTCAAAACGGTCAGCTTCCACACCACCAATCTTCGATCTAATCGTCCAAAATGAAGAGTAACATGTCTAGAAGCTGCTGTCAAAATTTCAGCCCAATCCAACGGTGAACGAGCTGGGAATCAAAGGAAGAGCACAAGCTGCTCTGCTGCCTCTTCTTCTCTTTTTCTCTCGGTTTTCTCTTCTCTCTTATGTTTCATCTACTGCCATCTACAGTGAACATTTTGTGTTTTTAAACTAAAGAGACAGCCAAGTCTCTTGCCAATTAATGTGGTGGTCCCACCATCACATGGTGCGGGACCACACAACATAATTGTCTCTATCAAAGTTGTCTAAAATGCTTTTTTGATATGATATGAAATATGTAATATAAACTTGGATTGTAAACTCGAATCGTAAAATCATAAAATCACAAGTAAAATATTTTAACTAATTCTACTTTAAAAATTCCAGTCAAGTAGTAAATAATAATATAACATAACTAAAATAAAAGTGAAATAAGCAATACAAATGTTCAAATACCTTAAAATACATAATTCAAATAAAAATTCATACATGATTTAAATAACTTAAAAATACAATACAATATAATTATATCTGTAAAATTTCATTAACTAAAACTTAACAAATCTAAAACAAACAATCTATTAGTGTCATGTAAACTAAACACAGTCTCATTGCCTTTATCTTCTTCGTTATTCCTAAAACAATCATCAAAATCATTACCATCTAAAAGATTATTACTACTACTACTAGTACCAACACCGATATTATAAACATTAGTGTCACTACTAGTATCAACACTAACACCAATATTGTCAGCAATATTTAACTCAAGTCTATACCAGATTGAATTCTTATCAACATCTATACCATATTGCCTTCCCACGCCAAATTTATTGCTACTGATAGTTTTTTAGATGCCATGTATCCTGCAGTTCAAGAATCAATATATACATTAATAATAGTAAATTCATCAGCTAAGACACCAATATGATCTTCAGGATCATTTCCCCCCTGTTTTTACCACGTACTGACGAGGCTTGCAAAGGCACTAAACAATAAAATCATAGCTCATCATCACCTATGTGTGTTCTATGGCCAAAATTTTATTTGTGCCTAACTAACAGTCCCTTTTTTAAGCTTCTTTAATTCGATTAGTTTAGAAGAAAACACAAACTTTGTTCACCTAAAGTCTACGGAGGATTCTAGACAACTCTAAGTAGTTTATCGAATTCTGAGGCCATGCCATGACTCATGTTATGGTTATGTGGATTAATTTTATTAGAAGGGCTCCAAGGTTCAAATTGATGTTATGGTTATGCATATTCGAAAGGCTCTAAGGTTCAAACAGAGCATAATTGGAGAGAATGGATCATAACAATGCAAGGATAATAAGACATCCTATAGCTATTGATCTCAATGATGTTTTGCGAGCCATGAAGAAAAAGGGACTTCATGAGACTACATCACATACTAAACTACTCAACTCGATTGTACAATTCATTGACTATGCAAGTTCACTATTTTATCCAAATAAAGTCAGAATTCAATCAATAAAAGTTAATAACAATGAACAAAATTATTTTCTGATAGGAATTGTTTAACTGAATTTAGTTGTCTTTTTGTGGTTTGTTAGTTATTAGCAAAATATTTCATAAACCCAAGTCCTTGTGCTACATATAAACTTGACAGCTTCCAGTTGTTTGTAGTTGAATATTATTGCAGAAAGATCTTGACAAGAAAAAATGACAGTTGAAAACAATATTGTTAAAAATGTTAAACTATGATCTAGTTTACAAATTCAATAAGTATGGTTCGACATATTGAATTAACACACCCATAATGCAATTAAAAAATAATAGTATTTGCACACATGATATTATGCAGGAGGAAACTTTGATATGACAATTTGACTTCTTATTGCAGAAACATATCTAAATTTAAACTAAAAGTTTCACTATATCAAATATTTTGGACTTTGCATGCTCAGCAGCTTACCATTTAAATGTAGAACCATCATTAATAACTGAATTCAATCACAATGTCTAGGTTGATTTTTCACAAGAAATACTTGCAGAAAACATGCTTAAAATATTAGAGCCATTCATCCCTTATGATTTAAAATAATTCAACAATTAGAAAATTGCAAAATGGTTTATCACAATCCCAACTAAACATGTGACATTTCCATTCTCATTCTTAAATTATGACCTGATTTCTTATAACATCACACCTGGAATACCAGATGAGACAGAAAAAACAAAACTTGGGAATAAAGTTTTACCTTTTTCTCACTAAGAAAGTTTCGGATCTTTGTTGCGTTGCTGGTGAGTGGAGAGTGGATGGAACACTGGAACCAATTGCTGGTGTTAATCTGCAAGGATTTAGATGTTATCTACGCAATCTGGGGAAAGGGGATAGAGAGTGATTTGGAGAATTGAAGATAGAGTCAGCAGATTTTAATTTTATATCAAACTCGTGAAATTGGTATGGCTTTATTGATTTTAACGAGTTGGACCGATTTTAAGTGAGTTTGACCGGTTTTACTGCTTTTCAAGTTTTGAACCCGATTTTACATGTTTTATATATTTTGACTTGTAAAATCATTAGTCTCTACTACCTGTCCAAACACACATCTATCAAGTCATCACTGGAAATTCAAGCTAACACCATCTCTACCATTACATATTTATAGCATTGTTGTCTAAGACATCCTTATACTGCACCATTATAATTTTTATCCAAAATAGTTCCTAATGTTTCTTTTTATCCTAATAAGCATTGTAAGATTTTCCCTATGGAAAACCAGATTAGATTGCCTTTAAACTTCATCACATGTGTCTTTTGAACTCATATATTATAACATTAAGGGCCCATTGTATTCATTCATTAGTAATAATATTTTTAATTATAATACTGACGCAGGATCCAAGAGCATTGGATCTTGACACCAGACCTAACAAAATTGGATCAACCCGGAAATTTTTTTAAAAAATATTTGATGTTTAAATATTTTATATGAAAAATTAAGAAATGTGGATATAGGGTATACATATTTTAAATAATTAAGTTTAAAAAATTATTTCAAAAGATTTTTTTATCCCACATTAGAAAGATAATATCCTATTCTTCTAAGTTAAAGTATTTAAACCAAAAAGATTTTTTATACCACATTGAAAAAAACGTAACTTTTTTCTTGTGAACATAAAGTATATGTATTAAAGGGTTTCATATCCTACATAAGAAAACAAAATATTCTTCTAGTATTTATATAATGAACTTTGAAATGACATAGTAACCAACTGAAAAGTATGAAAAATGAAGGGTCTTAGGGTATGAGAAAAAACACATTTGAAAAAAAAAAAAAAGGGGGTCTATCGGGTTTTTATCGAGTGATCCGAGTTTCAGGTTGACCCAACAAGTCAACCGGGTTATTTTAGGCCAATTGCAAGGCCAAATTTTGAATGAAAAAAACTCGACCAATGTTATTAGATCATGCTAGCAATATGGCCCAACGCTATTAGGTTCTATTAAGGGCAGGGCTCATTGCTATTAGGTTTTGTTGGGCAGCGAGATCCAAAGCTGATAGGCTGTGTTGGGCAGCACAACCCATCGATGAAAGGCTCTGCTAAAGCAAGACCTTAGCATTATTGGGTCTTGCTGGCAACAGGACCCATTATAGGTCCTGCCCCCAACAAAAGTCATCATTGTTAGGTTTAATATTATATATAATTCAAAACTATTGAATAAAAAATCTAAGCTAATTTATAGGTCCTGTTGGGTGGTCGGACCCAAAGCAGTTGGGTCCTACTTGGCAGCAATACCCAACGTTGTTAGGTAGCCGAACTCAAAGTTGTTTGGTCCTGCTTGGCATGAGGACCCACCATTATTAAGCAGCATGACCCACTTTCTTATCTTCACTCTCCTTCTCGTTTAGCTTCTGGATTTTTGGTCTACATCTACCCCTCCTTTTAACCTCCATAAACTCCATTATGAAATCACAATCGAATCTAACCAAACCCTAAATCCTTAAAAATCCAATGCAAAATGTCACTAATTTTCCACTCAAATAAAAACAAACATTCAATAGCACACTCAATTGTATCTTCTAGTGGATCAAAAACTCATCCAAGTCTCTAAAAAATTAGGAATGGGCGTTGCTCTATTATGTTTTATTGATGGTTCCACTGTAGAAAATACTTTATTTGAAGATGGTGATGGTGCAAATACATTATATGCTTTTAACCCAACTGAAACATTTTTAAATTTGAAAAAAAAAATGTTATTGACCCGCTGTGAAGAGCAGACCAATATGCTAGCTATTATATTATTATGTAATGGTGATTTTTGAAAATATATTTTTTTGTACAATGTATTGAGATATTTTTTATTTTTTAAAATTGATTATTTATATCATCACATCAAAACCTCAACATAGTCAATTATATCATCACATTAAAATTGATTTTTTATATCATCACATCAAAATAATATAAAAATATATTAATTTGAATTAAAGAAAAATATTATTTGATTTTTTTTATCCAATCTCCTTGGGTCTAGTTGGACAACGAGACCCAATGCTTTTGGGTCTGCCTTTGAGTTTGGTTGTTGGGTCCTATTGGCAACATGACTCAACTCTATTGGGTCGTGCTGGCAGCAAGGCCCAACTCTATAAGGTCCTGCTAGCAATATAAAATGTCCCATCAATATAAGAGAAAAGAAATTCAACCAACTGAACCTTAAATAAATAAAAATTATAATCACCTAACTTTTATATAGTATATAAAAAAAATCCAATCAATTTATTACCTCTTTACCATATGAAAAAAAAATAAGGGAAAAGAAAAAAAATCTAAGAAGACAAAAAAAAAAAATTGAACATACCTAGGCCTAGTTAAAAGCAAAACCCAATAGTGGTGGCTCTTACTATAGAGCTAGACCCAACATCTATTAAAAATGATTTGGGTATGGCTAAGAAGCCAAACCCACCAATAATTTTTCACTAAACATAGAAAAAATAATGCTCTTCATAGGCACTACAAGACGTCCATAGTATAAACAATATATGTTTATAGTGTTGTCCAAAGTACAATAAGTGTTTTTTCCACGCATTTTAATATAGCATATAGCATGGGAAGCATGTGCTGGTTGTAAAATAGTGCCCTTCATCAAATTTATATTTGGTTTAATATTGGAAGGGCATGATCCTATAAGTGAAAGATCAAACATTAGTAATAAGGTTTTCTTGATTTGCAATTGTGGTCAATGTGCAGCCGGGACACAATGGGAAGTGGGCTAGAGTAGGATGAGGAGTCTTGTCTTGACTTTGCTCCTTGAAAATTGATGCAGAAAACGAACTTTTGGCATCTACCACCGCACTTTAGAAGATACCTTCTTCTAATAAAAATCCACCAACTAGCTACAGAATCAGCTGGAAAGTGGAGGTTAGTTCACCATTTTAATGTTGCTCAGCCAACCAAAAGTGACGAGTGTGTGTGCCAATTTCGTAGTGCTCGGGGGAAAGTAGAATACCACGAGGGAAAGAATGGGATTTAATTATTATTATTATTATTATTATTATTAATGTATTCAATTAATTTATCTAAAATCTGATAAGTTAAGTTGCACCTCTCATAATCATAAATATTTATTTTTGTTTTAGAAATGATGTTTGTTTTGTAGTTGTTTTTAGTTTGAAAAAAAATATAAAAATAATATATTTTTTTATTTTTTAAGTTTTATTCTTGCAACATCATATAAAATATTCAAAAATTAAAAAAATAATTTAAAGCTAAAAGTTATCCAAAAACAAACGAGTCCCTCGACAATCCAACAAACAAGTTGTGTGCACAGCAAGTGTTACATTTTTTTAGTTGTTTCGACCATAAAAAGTCATAATCGAATCAGTTTACGCAACAATCTTCAGACAAAGCCCTTCACGTCAACCTTCGCCTATCTTCGGAGGTTAGTGTCTCTTTTATTATTTAAAGCACACAACATCATAGACTGCAAAATAGCAACGGAAAACACAGATACAGCCTCTCTTTTGTTTTGGAAAGTTGAAACGCAATTCAAATCAACTTTGGTATTGAAAATGAATTGCACTGTGTCTCTTTCTGCTGCTGCCTAGATCCCTAATTTTATTCGTTATTGTTTTAGTCTAGTACATCTCTAGTAGAGAAATCAAACTTGACTTTGGGACCCCACGTGCACGTCCTTGTGGCCTACATCGTCGTCCTCGTCATCAACAGCCCACCCAGTTTCCAAGGTGATATCCAGGAAATAGAGCATGGAAACCAGGAAAAAGCATGACAAAAACATTGGAATGGGCCCAAAGATCCACAAAAAGAGTGGGAACGAGAAATAAAAGGCACGCAGCCCTAATGACCAGAAATAGCTACCCCTGTTCACGGACCTCGCCACATACTCGGTGCTGAGATGCTGATGGCGATGAGTAAGGCACATCTTCTTGAAGGGCACGTTGATGAGGATACTTGCATGGCTGTAGTACCTGATTGACTGCACATTCAGCAAGAATGCCACCAGGAAGCACACCAGTATTGAGAAGAACTTGATAGACAACCCTAACTCACTCCTGTCCCCAATCACAAAATTCCTGGCTGATTTGTCCCCGCTGCCGCTTGTCATGAGAACGGCAATAAGGGAGCTGAGCATGATGGCTGTTGATGCCAAGACGGTGGATGCCATTATATTGTTTCTCAGTGTCTGCACTGCGAGAACTCCATTCTTGGACACGTCCTGCACCATTACAATTAAATCCTGATGGTCAGTACTCGCTTCATCCTGAAAAGATGATAAAGAAAGATATAACAAGAAAAATAAGAAATGAATAGGGATATATGCATATGTATAAGACCTCCATCATGGCTCGAACCCAGAAGCGGCGATTGATCGCATTGATGCCAACGACAGTCTTGGTGGGGTGCTTCATGATTCGATAAAGAAGCCATATGTGGTATGCCACCATCGTAACAAGTCCCAAAGGAACCAGTGTGTAATCAAGAATTGCTCTCCCCATTCGATCCTTAACTTCCCCTGATTTTGTTGATGCGGCCTGCAGAATAGAGGGGGGGAGAAAGAATCCAAGTGTAACACGGGAGCTTGTATTGTATGTGGACTCGGTTAAGAGAGATAGACTGGGCTGGGACAGAGATTTCAAGGGATATTTATACATGGATGGATGGATGGATGAGTGACACCTGTGGGATTATTTTTATGTAGTGATTGATAGTATTCCTACGCGGATGAAAACACATCTTTCCACCTATGTATGATTTATAGCTGCGTCAGGATTTATAAATTGATGAGATTTGTTGTTTACATTTCTTTCCATAAGCCAAAAAAAGAAAAAAAAATTGACAAGAAAGGGATTCCTGGATCTAGATCCTTAGAGCAGCAACTCGACCATCCATGGCTATTTGTCCTTGTTAGCTGATCGTTGCATTCTAATTAAGGTTGCCTTTTACGACCAACATCAAACATTTGATTACGCATCTACATGACACCATTGCTTTACTTTTAGGATAAAATCTCTAAACATTTTCTGCAGAGGATACTCGACATCAGTTTAGTGATGGTCATTAAGCCATCTTCATAACATCAGCGACAGTACTAATGCAGTTGCAATCTATGAGACTCTTTACTGCCAAGTAAGTTCTCCAAATTAACTAATGGAAGAGATTTTCATTCCTTATCCACTCATTTTTTCTGTTTTACAGAAATTCGAAATAGAGAATTATCAAAGAAAGATCCATCTCTTGGAATAAATTGTTATGTGATATAATATATTGTGGCCAATAACATTTCGGTAGCATTCATAATAATCATTATCAGATGTTGACTCCCAATCATGTATCGGCTGTTGCTAATGATTGCCAGATAAACTTCACCTTCAAAATGCAAAACAATATGGCAGAAGCACACAAGTTCAGAATGAAAACAAGGCACAATGCAGCTGCTTTGATAAAGAATGCACAAGATCCAGGTACGGATGATCTCAAAGGTTCTTTACAGGCTCTCTACCTGGACAAGTTCTTGAAATGTTGCTCCAAAACAAAATGGGTCAGCTTGTATGATTTCAAACATCTCAGATTCAACAACCCCAGAGACAAAGAAAAGCCCAAAGGGATGGATCATAAATGGCCAGTTTGAAACTGTTCATGAGTTGTGCAAAACAAAGCAGTGCTCCAAAATTTGGCAGGCCAGTAGGTTACTACCAACGCAAGGCTCAGTGCTCCAAAATCTTGATCTTTTCAAGACAGTTTTGCATGTGCTGATTAACATCAGCAGAGAGAGGTGCTCCAGCTGCGAGTTTGTACTGCTCAAATTTCATTTCATCACACTTCAAGGCAGCAACTTTACAGGCCTTGATACTTCCTAGAACAAAAAGGACAAGCAAAATTAAAGAGAAAAGCTGAGTAAAAGATCCAATGCAAGCAAAAGAAGTAAAATCAGAATAAAACATATTGGAACATTGTGATCAATTGGAAATAGTTTAATTTTGGGATCAACTGAAAGGTTATAACGTTGCAAAAACACCTGAACCTGCATGGACATCGAATTGATAACAGATGGCAGGAAGTTTGCGGGTCTAATTAATTTTTTTTTCTTTGTTCTAGTTCTCTTCGTTATCAATTTGCTAATGAACAGTTTTCAGCTTACCACTTAGGTCGGTTCAAAAAGGAGAGAGGGGAGAAGAAAAGAAAGAAACTCACCACTTAGATCTAGCAGGTTGAATAGAACTGGGCAGTTACCAATGCGCCTAACCATGGTAATTGCAGACCAGACCTTTTGGTACTCCTCTCTTGAGGTTCTGATGATACATAGCTTGGTAATTGGATTCACAAACTTGACTGCACATAACCAAGATTTAAAAGGGTGAGAGAAGATTTTACAGTGAGGTAAAGGGAAGCTTGCAAGCAGTGGAAAACTTGAACTGGCAACAAATTACATACCTTGGAGCGATCCAAGGGATGAAGCCAAACCACACTCCCCAAAGTTTACAAGAACACTGTCTTTAATCGCTTTTGAAACATTATATTGTGTTATTATAATAGGATCATCTACTCCAAGATCTCGATTTGGATCCAAAAAAACTTCCATTACCATGTACCTATTCTTAAATCCCACCATGATCCTTTACCTAGCTTGCAAAGATAATTTTGCCGGGATAAAGCAAATCAGCATAAAGAATATGGTACTTGGCATATGTTATATGAAACATGCACGAAATCTAACAAATTTTATCACTGAGAAGGACTTTGTGCACGGGAAAGACGAGTTCACAAGTAAAAGAAGGGGTAAACCTAGCATTATTCCATCTTAACTCCATAAAATCTTTGTGATGAGACTTTTTATAACAAATAATTGTATCCCACCTTCAAAAACTTCAGTGTCTCCACTTCAAATCAACCAGAAAAGAGCACGAGGAAGCAAACCGTTAGGCTTCTGAGTATATTTAGAAAAAGCCTTGCAACGCTTTCTAAATGTGAACCTGAAGAGCTCACAGAACCTAGTGGTAACAAATACTCACGGCAGTAAAGCTCCACAGGCAAATGACAACGAATAAGCAGATTATTAACAATTTCCTATAAAGTTGGACACTACTAGAATTAGGCTTGTGAGGTGGAGTACCTAGCAAAGAATCACTACTTCTGAATTGAGACCTAGTAAGGATACTATAAGGTCCTTATGATTCATCCATTGATTCTTCGTGACCAACTTGTACTCTTGAACTAAGATACAAGCTTGGTCAAGGGTAGATACACCTTGAAATACAACTTCTCATCTGAGATCATCATTCAAGCCTTTACAAAATCTACACAAAGTCGTGGCTTCATTCTCTTTTATGGCACATCTCATCATGTAATCATTAAACTGTATTATATACTCATTGATAGACTTATTCGATAGTTCATTTCCCATTCACCCAGTCTGCTCAATAGTTTATTTCCCATATACCCAGTCTGCTCCTTTCCCCCCTTTACACACATTTGTTCACTTTTCTGCAGTAAAAATGACTGCTCAACAGGGGACTACCTCAGAAGCCTAAATTAATTGTTCATCATTAACCTACATGAACCTTTAGAAACTAAGTAATCAAGATCCACAGCTCTGATCAGTAAATAAAAAAAAAAATAAAAGGCTAACATTTTTATCAGCTGTAAGAACCCTGGATCATAGAAATTCGACAAAAAGAACAAATAATACTAGATTACAAGATCAAACAAATGGGTTCAACTAGCAAATAAAAGAAAAATAGTGAAGGGAAAAGATCATGGAGAAAGATAAAACAACCAAGACCAAAACCTAAGCCCTAAAATAATACATTACCGATGAAATTAAAGAAAAATGAATCGCTGAATCCGTGAAAAATACCTTGACAAATATTGAGATCAGAGAGAATGATAAGGAGCTTTCTGATTGGTAGTAGCTTCTTCTCGCCGCCTCGCCTCAACTAGCTGCTTCTTTCTTTCTTTTTTTCCTGTTTGCTTGACCTTCCAAGTTCAACTGAGGCGGCATGCCCAATTTAACGCTGTCTCTCTTTCTAGAATGATCTTATATGTGCGGCTGTATATAAAGTGGAGTCGGCACGCGCACGCCACTTCACTCGTGTGAGACGCGTGCTCCTCACTCTCAGACCTGTCTTGAATTTATGATCACATACAGTGACAATCCCTCATTTTTTCGATTGATACAGCGGACTCCCAAACGTGTATCAGCTGATGTTATTGATACCTTACATATATTAAGATGTTGAAAGGTCCTTGTCCCAATCTTTATCTACCTCCTCCCGCTACTTCAAACGTATGAGTGCAAGGATGATATGGTTTCCACAATTTATTTTGTTGATTCTTTAGAATGATGGATATGCAGGCTAGAGAACTATGAATTGCTGACAACATTTCTTACTTTGAATAGGAACCTCTCTCTTTATGCAATTGTCCAGTATCTTGCATAGTATATCAGTCATTTGGAGGTTTTTCAAACTGATCACATACTGTTAATAAATTTGCACGTTGTGCAACACAAGTATACCGTGGAGATTACCCAAACAGTGAACAGTGTTTTTTTTATCAGAGCTGTAGGGCTGGTTTTTTTTTTTTTTTTTAAAAAAATTAAACTAGATCTAGAATTAAAGTTTAGCATAAACATCTAGATCATTTAATTGTAAGAACAATTAAAAAGCTATATTTTAATATTAAATTTGATACGAAATAATAAATAAAAGAATTAAAACAAGAAAAGAAAAAAAACTTTTAAATAAAAAAGAAAGCTAAAAAAAAAGAATGGAGATTAGAAATATAATAATTTTATTAATTATCAAAACTATTTAACATTTAGAAAAATATGATATAAATACTAAAATTTTAACTAGAACAAGCGATTGGACATATGACTCACTAAATAAAATACTTAATAATAATTAAATCAAACCCAACAAATAAAACTTAATTAATAAAATATAATTAAAAGTTTATATAAATTAAATTAAAATATAAATTAAAATCCAATTTCTTAATGGTTTAGAATATCCTCTATTATTTAATATTTTGAATTGAGTATCCCCACTAGTGTGGTTTTGAAAGCTCATTAGTTTAAACATGCCCTTCCCTTGCGCTTAGAAGTTGTCTAGGATGCTCTTTCCAGCTAGTTAGGAATTTAGGGTTGTTGTTTGTATCTTCTGCTGCTATATATCATAGCTTAACAGCTTCTGATTTTCGTATAGGTAATCAATATATCTGAAAAACTAACTGGGACTCCCCACTGTAGCTGTCTTTAATGCCCAAGAACTTTATGGAGCTCCTAGTGCAGAGATTAATGAGGTAGCATGGACTATCCTGTATGAGGTATATTTTACAGGACAATATCTTACAGGTCATAATTGATATGGAAAGATTCAAGCGAGATAGTCAAGAGTTCTTGTACGAGGGACAGCATCATCTGATGTCATGAGAACCTGTGGCTTAAAGACTACATATAAGATTGTTCTTCATGATGTCAATTGAGATGTGCGTTATGAAATATACGGAACATAAATCATCCAAATAATAATAAGCAAGATCTGAAACTCTCTGCTCATAGAATTTATTTGTTTTAAACTGGGGTGTCTGTATAAGCAGTTTTTTTCATATGAATTTTTCTATCATAAATGAAGTTGCTGCCTCATTTGTGAGTGTGAATCTCTAATAAGCGTTCATCCTCATAGGCGACGGAGATCTTTTGTGACGATGAAGGAGCAAGTTATTCCTAGTCCATATCTGAACCTCCAAGTCATTTGGAGCAATGACTCGATGTCCAATCCTTGCTATTGGAAGCACCGCAAGAACAATGCATGCCTTCCAATTTAGAAACGCTCAGAGACCATTTTCCACGAGCATATTGTTCTTTTCAAGTTGCTTTAGATCTTGTTTTACAACAGCAGATAAAAATGGATAGCCTGTTGGAGATATGAGGACTTCAGTTATTGAGATTAATAAACAACCATCAGGTATTTTTCGAAACTCAGGAAAGTACAAGTTTCCTTGGGAAGAAGCTCTTAGTGCTAGCATGCTCTTTCTTAGACGTTTATGTTAAGCAAAAACGACTGAACTTTAGTATGTTCACAGCAGTAATAACCAAGCTTCCTGAGGTTGGTGATGTGGTTAAAATGTCTTCACTAGGAAGGAAAGCAACAGTTCTGGGAGTGGATCCATGCAACATGAAGTTGAAGTTGAAATTTACTGAGAGTGGCGTTGAATGGTGGAAAATAAGCACACTGCATGTGCATCATGGGTAAGGGCGTTTCTTCTTAGTTCACAGATTGCTCCCTGCATGTGGTAAAAACTATACCATTACGTCATTTTTCAGAAACAGTGGATTATCTCAGTATATCAGTGGTTACACGCAAACACACACACGTATGCATGCCTGTATGTGATTCAATACTTGTACCGTGTCGAATACTATGAATTAGCGAATGCATTCTATCTTTATACATAGAGAGAGGTACAAAGGCATTAATATTCTTGGAATTGTTAACAGTGCTGGAAACAGTTGACTAATGACAGTGCTGGAAACAGTTGGAGACTGAGATTCAAAGAAGGAACTTTGAAGTCTGTGAGTGCAATCAATATTCTTGGAATTGTTAACAGCCCGCCTGTAAAGGTGAAGAGAGTTAATGATGTATTCTTTATTTCTTTTTCTTTTTTTCCTATTTGGATAGCCTTTAATTGTTGAGTATTAATGAGAGCTCAAAGAAATGTTGATGAATTGAATGAGAAGAGAGCACCTTTATTTGACGAGGACTTGGCTTTATATAGCCTGTTACATTGTAACTAAAATAACAAGAAAGTAACTGAAAAATAACAGCAAGCTAACAGTATCAGTCAAGCTAACAATAACAGTCAGTTATTCTAACTGTTTCTTAACCGACTTTCTTAACCAACAGTTAGTTATTCTAACTGTTTCATAACCGAGAAGATCCCTTCATTCCCTCCCTTAAACTAAATGCTATATAACGCAATTAGTTTACTTCTATATTCTCTATTTCACAGACTCCCATCAATCTACGAAGTTTGAGAAATTCTTCAAGCTTTAGTGGCTTAGTCATTATATCTGCGATCTGATCTTTACTCCCACAGTGTAATAATGCAATCATCCCTTCTTTGGTAAGATTTCTCAAGAAATGAAACCTTACATCAATATGTTTACTGCGACCATGCATCACTGGATTTTTGGACAGTTTGATAGTAGAACTGTTGTCACACATTATAGTCATACAACCTGTATCTGCGTGACCCAATTCCTTCAAGATTCTCTTTATCCAGATTCCTTGGCAAACACATACTGCCGCTGCTACGAATTCAGCTTCTGTGGTTGACAATGTCACAATGGGTTGTTTTTTCGAACACCATGAAACTGCACTTGAGCCCATAAGAAATACATATCCAGATGTACTTTTCCTGTCGTCCATGTCGCCAGCATAATCGCTATCTGTGAATGCTAACACTTCTCCATCTTCTCCCCTTTTGTAATGAATTCCATAGTTCACGGTTCCTTTTAAGTATCGTAGTGCTCTTTTAGCCGCCTGTAAATGAATTTCCATAGGTTTTGCCATGTATCTGCTTATGAGACAAATAATAAACATCATATCGGGCCTAGTGGCAGTCAGGTACATCAAGCTGCCCACCAATTGTTTGTAATACGTCTCATCAACGGGATTTCCATTTCCTTCTTTGCTCATCTTAGAACCCGGGACTATTGGATTCCCCACCGAATTACTCTCCATCATGCCGAACCTTTTCAAGACTTCCAACGCATATCTTCTTTGACATATATAAAATGCCATCAGACTTTTGTAAAACCTCAATTCCAAGAAAGAATCTCATCTTTCCCAAATCGGACATGTCAAATTCTCTCAACATGGAATCCTTAAACTCGGACAGCATTACTTCATCATTACCAGTAAATATTAAGTCATCGACGTAAATACTTACAATGATGATTCTCCCTTCTTGATTCCTTCTTGTGAATAATGTCTGCTCACTTTCGCACCTTTGAAATCCTTCACCGATGAAATGTGCTTCAATTCGGCTAAACCATGCCCGTGGAGCCTGTTTCAATCCATACAGTGCTTTGTGTAATTTGTAAACCAGATGCTCACTACCTTTCTTTTCATATCCTCTTGGTTGCTCCACATACACATCTTCGCTTAGCTTTCCATGAAGAAAAGCTGATTTGACATCTAGTTGAGAAATTACCCAATTTTTGTGCGCCGCCAAGGCAATAATCATCCGCACCGTGTCCATCCTTGCTACTGGTGCGAAAACTTCTGTATAGTCTACTCCATATTTTTGGGAGTATCCCTTCGCCACCAAACGAGCCTTGTATTTATCAATTTTTCCATCCTCATTGTATTTCGTTTTATAGACCCATTTTACCCCAATTTTTTTTGCTCCCGTAGGTAAGTCAGTGAGCGTCCACGTGTTATTTTTTTCAATGGACTCAATCTCACTGTTCATGGCCATTCTCCAATTGCAATTCTTTATGGCTTCTTCATAAAACCAGGGGTCTGTTGATACTGCAAATGCCATCTCCGTTTCATCTTCTTGCAAATCCTCACCACTGAAATAATCACCCAACCATGCTGGAGGTTGTCTTTCCCGTGCTTGTCTTGCAATTCTCTCTTCACGGCCTGTTTCAGCTTCAGCACTGTTCCTTACTGTCTCATCCTCAACAGTAATTCCTTCTCGTCTCCCTTCATTATCAATGGGATTTAAATCTTCATCTACATCATGCTGACTGATTTCTCTCGCATCGCATGGTTCCCCATCAATTCCTTCTCTGTTTCTGTCATTTTCTTCTTCTTCCCCATTTTGATCGCCCCATTCCAATTCAGCCACTGGACCTTGTACAGTGTCCTCGTCCCACTTCCATTTCTCCTCTTCTTCGAAAATCACATCTTTGCTCACAATGATTTTCTTAGCTACAGGGTCAAAGAGTCTGTAGCCCTTTGATTCATCACTGACTCCCAATAGAACGCACATAATGCTTCTATTATCAAGCTTGGTTCTCCTTTGTTCTGGAACATGAACATGTGCCCTGCAACCAAAAACCCTAAAGTGACTTACTGAAGGTTTTTGTTCAGTCCAGGCCTCCTCTGGTGTGACCTCCTTTACAGCCAAAGTGGGACACCGATTGAGAACATAAACAGCCCAATTTACTGCCTCTGCCCAGAAAATTTTCGGCATGTTTTTGTCAGCTAACATGGATCGCACCATGTTCATCACCGTTCTGTTTTTCCTCTCTGCGACACCGTTTTGTTGTGGTGTATATGCAGTTGTCATTTGTCTCTTGATCCCATTGTTTTGGCAGAAATCGTTGAATTCATTTGACACAAATTCTCCCCCTCTGTCAGTTCGAAGGCATTTGACAGATAACCCTGTCTGTTTTTCTACCATTGATTTAAAACTTTTAAACCAATAAAAAACCTCTGATTTCTCTGCCAAGAAGTTTACCCAAGCTTTCCTGCTGTAATCATCTATAAACAACAAAAGGTACCTTTTATTGCTGTTTGATGTGGGAGTAATCGGTCCACAGATATCGGCGTGAATGAGTTCTAATTTTTGTGTTGCTCTCCAGGTACTCTTTCTTGGAATTGGATCACGATTTTGCTTCCCCTTGATGCACTCAATGCATGCTGAGTCTGAGGCTGAAATATGAGGGAGACCGTGTACCATATTTCTGTACAACAAGGTCTTTAGACCTTTGTAGCTTAGGTGCCCATAACGTCGATGCCAGAGGGAACCCAGGTTCTGTGTTCCTGTATGAAGGCACTGTCCAACTTGTTCTTGAGAGGAGGATTCATTGTCTGGGAACAGGATGAACATTCGATTGATACTCATTGTGGTTTGAATTATCAAACCTTTTTTCGGATGAAATATCTTGCATTTTCCATCCTTGAACAAAATGTCCAACCCCCTTTCCTGTAGCTGACCTATACTCAGCAAGTTATTCTGTAAATCTGGGACATAAAACACCTCTGCAATGGTGTGATTTATTCCATTCAGTAGAAGCTTCACACTCCCTTTGCCCATCACGTTTATCCTTGTGTTGTTTCCCAATTTCACAAACTGGCGAAACTTTTCATCAAAGTCACAGAACATTTCCTGATAACCACACATGTGATTCGAGCATCCCGAATCAAGGAACCATACGTCTTCTCTTCTGGCTTTATGTTTCTCCACATAAGTCATCAAGAGCATCTCCTCCTCATTGTCAAGCTCTGTATATAGTGATTCTTTGTTTCCAGAAGAACATTCCCATTGAAAATGTCCAAGCTGTTGGCAACGATAGCACTGCACTGTTGCCTTATTAAAATCTGTTCGTCCCCTTCCTCTTCCTCTTCCTCTGTAAAAGTTTCGACCACGGCTTCTACCTCCTTCATATGCACCTCTGCCCCCTCCTTCATATGCTACTTTCAATGCTTGTTCCTCACCCTTTCTCCTTTGAAACTTTTGTTCATGAACAACCAATGAACTCTGCAGTTCATCAATGCTAAGAGCATCAATATCCTTTGATTCTTCAATGGAACATACAACATAGTTGTATTTCTCAGTTAAAGAACGTAAGATCTTCTCTACCACTTTCACATCCTGCATATCTTCTCCATACGTTCTCATTTTATTTGCCACTGTCATGACCCTAGAGAAGTATTCTGTAACTCCTTCACCAATTCTCATTTCCAGTGTTTCAAACTCTCTGCGGAGAGTCTGCAGGTAAGATCTTTTAACTCTTGCATTCCCTTCGAACTTCTTCTTCATTGCGTCCCATATGTTCTTGGCAGTATCCTTTCTAAGAATAGTGTCAAGAACGGTTCGGTCGATTGCTTGAAATAGGTAATTCTTTACCTTCAAATCCTTTAGTTTCATCTCATCATTCTTCTTCTGTTGTGCATCAGTTTGCACTGATCCCTTTGCCGGCTCAATGTATCCAATCTCCACCAGTTCCCACATTTCTTTGGATCGGAGAAAATTCTCCATTAACATACCCCAGTGATCGTAATGGCCATTGAATCTTGGAATGGCTGGCTGAACAAAGCTGCTTCCTTCTGTCGTCATGCTGCTGCAAGAGTTTCAGATGATAAAGGCTCTGATACCAATTTGTTGAGTATTAATGAGAGCTCAAAGAAATGTTGATGAATTGAATGAGAAGAGAGCACCTTTATTTGACGAGGACTTGGCTTTATATAGCCTGTTACATTGTAACTAAAATAACAAGAAAGTAACTGAAAAATAACAGCAAGCTAACAGTATCAGTCAAGCTAACAATAACAGTCAGTTATTCTAACTGTTTCTTAACCGACTTTCTTAACCAACAGTTAGTTATTCTAACTGTTTCATAACCGAGAAGATCCCTTCATTAATTACTATGTGGATATTATTGTTAGCAATATAGACATCAAACTCTTTTTGCTAAATTAATTTGTATGTTTTCTTACGATAAGCTGTTCAGTTCGTAACAAAACTTGATGCATCTAGACTTGGACTGCAAATTAATGCTAAGACATGCAGTTTGCCAAAAGCAGAGAGCGTGCTGATTTAAAATATAACAATGGCATATTATAAATCAATGTGGGAAGCATGCGCTGGTTGTAAAATAGTACTGTCCTTCATCGAATTTAAATAATGGAAGAGCATGATCCTATAAAAGAAAGATTGAACATTAGTAACAAGCTTTTCTTGATTTGCAATTGTGGTCAGAGTGCGGCCGACACACAATGGGAAGGAAGAGGAGTCCTGTCTTGACCTGGCTCCTTGAAAATTGATGCAAGAAACGATCTTTTGGCATCTACCAGTACTGCACTTTGGAAGATACCGTCCTTCTAACACATGGAGTTGTGGTTAGTGGTTGAAAAGACTTGTTTTTTTTTTTACATTAGGGTTCAAGCTTTGCTTATGTACGCCTGTCATTCCCGCAGTGTCTTATATGTTTACTGGGCTTGCAGGATGTTCAGTAAACCCGAGGATTAGTTGTGATGAACGCAAACTGGCCCGGACAACCCGGGTTACCAAAAAAAAAAAAAAAAGATACCGTCCTTCTAATAAGAACCCACCAACTACAGAGAATCAGCTGGAAAGTGGAGGTTAGTTCTCCATTTTAATGTTGCTCAGCCAACCAAGACTGACAAGCGTGCGTCCCATTTTCGTAGTGCTCGGGGTAAGTAGAATAGCCCGAGGGAAAGAATGGGATTTAATTTTACATGGGATACGTAAGTGTTTGTTTTTGTTCTGCATAGTTCTAGAGAGGCTATTCGGCCTTTCCTCTTTTTTTTTTTTTTTTTTTTTCTTTCTTTCTTTCTTTTAATGTGTTGCCGGCCGTTTATATTGAAATAATATATTTTTATTTTTAAAAGTTTATTCTTCACAACAACAGCATCAGCATACAAAACAATTCAAAAAAAATATAATAATTTAAAGTTAAAAAGTATTTAAAAAATTTCAAAGGCCTAAAATGACAAATTAAGGAGTACCTCAACAATCCAACAAACAAGTTGTGGTGTTGCCCGAAATTCAACATTCTACACACAATAATAAAAGAGACACTGACCTCCGAAGATATGCGAAGGTGGACGTGGAGGGCTTTGTGTCTGAAGATTGTTGCGTAAACTGATTCGATTATTATGACTTTTTATGGTCGAAACAACTAAAAAAAAAGGGGAACACTTGTTGCGCACACAAGCATAGTCTGCAAAATAGCAATAGAAAACACAGATACAGCTTCTTAATTCTTCTTTTGGAAATTGAAACGCAAGGCAAGTTGACTACGATCTATCCAGTAGTTAGATTAATTTTAATGGTACTGTTCATAGTCAACTTTGGTATTGAAAATGAATTGCAGTTTGTATCTTTCTTCTGCTGCTGCTGCCTGGATCCCTAACTTCATTCGTTATTGTTTTAGTCTGGTACACATCAAGTACATCTCTAGTAGAAAAATCAAACTTGACTTTGGGACTCCACGTCCTTGTGGCCGCCATCGTCGTCCTCGTCGCCAACAGCCCACCCAATTTCCAAGGTGACATCCAGGAAATAGAGCATGGAAACCAGGAAAAAGCATGACAAAAACATTGGAATGGGCCCAAAGATCCACAAAAAGAGTGGGAACGAGAAATAAAAGGCACGCAGCCCTAATGACCAGAAATAGCTACCCCTGTTCACGGACCTCGCCACATACTCGGTGCTGAGATGCTGATGGCGATGAGTAAGGCACATCTTCTTGAAGGGCACGTTGATGAGGATACTTGCATGGCTGTAGTACCTGATTGACTGCACATTCAGCAAGAATGCCACCAGGAAGCACACCAGTATTGAGAAGAACTTGATAGACAACCCTAACTCACTCCTGTCCCCAATCACAAAATTCCTGGCTGATTTGTCCCCGCTGCCGCTTGTCATGAGAACGGCAATAAGGGAGCTGAGCATGATGGCTGTTGATGCCAAGACGGTGGATGCCATTATATTGTTTCTCAGTGTCTGCACTGCGAGAACCCCATTCTTGGACACGTCCTGCACCATTACAATTAAATCCTGATGGTCAGTACTGCTTCATCCTGAAAAGATGATCAAGAAAGATACCACAAGGAAAATAAGAAATGGATAGGGATATATGTATAAGTGTAAGTCGACCTCCATCATGGCCCGAACCCAGAAGCGGCGATTGATAGCATTGATGCCAATGACAGTCTTGGTGGGGTGCTTCATGATTCGATAAAGAAGCCATGTGTGGTATGCCACCATCGTAACAAGTCCCAAAGGAACCAGTGTGTAATCGAGAATTGTTCTCCCCATTCAATCCTTAATTAATTTCACTTGATTTTTTTTGATGCGGGCTGCAGAATATATAGAGAGGGAATCCAAGTGTAACACGGGAGCTTGTATTGTATGTGGACTAAGTTAAGAGAGATAGACTGGGCTGGGCCAGAGTTCAAGGGATATTTATATATGGATGGATGGGTGACACCTGTGGCATTATCTTTTAAATAGTAATTGAGAGTGCAAGTAGTAGGATTCTTACGCGGACGCAAACACATATTCTTACACCCCTGACTTGTAGCTGCCTGCCTTTCGTCTCCCACCCATTACCCTCTCTAGCAAGCGTTCATCCGGCCAGTCATCAGCAAGAGAATCCCAGCGAGGAAATAAATCATACATTGTAATCTAAGAAATATGTATTTATTTGATGTAAGAATATTAAGCGAAGGATTTATAAATTGTGTGCATTTCTTTCCATAAGCAAATAAAAATAAATAAATATAGTCAAGAACGGGATTCCTGGATCGATCTAGATCCTTGTCGGCCTTTTGTTCTCGTTAGCTGCCAGTATATAATCCTTGAAGAGCATTCTCATTAAGGTTGCCTTTTACGACCAGCACCAAACATTTGACTACGCATCTACATGACACCATTGCTTTACTTTTAGGTGTGCGTGTGCGGGCAATGGTCATCAGCCCAGCTGATAAAAAAAAGTCACTTGGCCTGACGCTTAGCAATCTGGGATCAAAATCGCATCCCCTCTTTTACTCAGGGGAAACTAAATAAGAGAAAATTCACTTGGAAAAGAAACATGGCGTCAGTAATCACAAATAATAACTTGAGGGCAAGTCCATACTCTCCACCGGGTGTAGAACTGTATGAAAACTGAATTCCGTTAATTTGAACAATCAGTCAGTACGCAAATCCTCCTAATCATTATTAGATGTGGACTCCCAAACATGTATCAGCTTTTGCTAATGATTGCCAGATAAAACTTCACCTTCAAAATGTCAAACGATATGGCAGAAGTACACAAGTTCAAAATGAAAAAAAAAAGGCACAAAGCAGCTGCTTTGATAAAGGGTGCCCAAGGTCCAGGTACAGAGGATCTCAAAGGTTCTTCACAGGCACTCACCTGGACAGTTCCTGAAATGATGCTCCAAAACAAAAGGGGTCAGCTAGTATCATTTCAAACATCTCAGATTCAACAACCCCAGAGACAAAGAAAAGCCCAAAGGGATGGATCAGAAATGGCCAGTTTGAAACTGTTCATGAGAGTTGTGCAAAACAAAGCAGTGCTCCAAAATTTGGCAGGCCAGTAGGTTACTACCAACGCAAGGCTCAGTGCTCCAAAATCTTGATCTTTTCAAGACAGTTTTGCATGTGCTGATTAACATCAGCAGAGAGAGGTGCTCCAGCTGCGAGTTTGTAGTGCTCAAATTTCATTTCATCACACTTCAAGGCAGCAACTTTACAGGCCTTGATACTTCCTGGAACAAAAAGAACAAGCAAAATTAAAGAGAAAAGCTGAGCAAAAGATCCAATGCAAGCAAAGGAAGTAAAATCAGAATAAAACATATTGGAACATTGTGATCAATTGGAAATAGTTTAATTTTGGGATCAACTGAAAGGTTATAATGTTGCAAAAACACCTGAACCTGCATGGACATCAAATTGATAACAGATGGCAGGAAGTTTGCGGGTTTAACTAATTTTTTTTTTTCTTTGTTCTAGTTCTCTTCATTATCAATTTGCTAATGAACAGTTTTCAGCTTACCACTTAGGTCGGTTCAAAAAGGAGAGAGGGGAGAAGAAAAGAAAGAAACTCACCACTTAGATCTAGCAGGTTGAATAGCACTGGGCAGTTACCAATGCGCCTAACCATGGTAATTGCGGACCAGACCTTTTGGTACTCCTCTCGTGAGGTTCTGATGATACATAGCTTGGTAATCGGATTCACATACTTGACTGCAAATAACCCAGATTTAGAAGGGTGAGAGAAGATTTTACAGTGAGGTAAAGGGAAGTTTGCAAGCAGCGGAAAACTTGAACTGGCAACAAATTACGTACCTTGGAGCGATCCAAGGGATGAAGCCAAACCACACTCCCCAAAGTTTACAAGAACACTGTCTTTAATCGCTTTTGAAACATTATATTGTGTTATTATAATAGGATCATCCACTCCAAGATCTCGATTTGGATCCAAGAAAACTTCCATTACCATGTACCTATTCTTAAATCCCACCATGATCCTTTACCTAGCTCGCAAAGACAATTTTGCCGGGATAAAGCAAATCAGCATAAAGAATATGGTACTTGGCATATGTTATATGAAACATGCACGAAATCTAACAAATTTTATCACTGAGAAGGACTTTGTGCACGGGAAAGACTAGTTTACATGTACTCGGAACATTCTAAACCCTGAAAAGGAGAAATGGACAGCCAAAGTAAATGAGTAGACTCACAACCCTGAACCAATAAAATTAAAATAAAACAACGGCACCAAATTTCTGTCAATAAGAAACATGTATCATCACCAAATTAGGTTGATGGAGAAACTCTAAGGTCCAAACTGAAATAACAATAAATAATGTGAAGTAAGAGATCAACTCTGAATTTAAACATCTTTGCTAGCAACAGTCCCATTCTGAGCCTTTAAGTTCTGTCTCTAATGAAATCGAAATTTCTGATAATTAAAGCTCAGGAAAAAAAAGAGGTGTCTAACAAGATTAGCACTTGATGACACGGCTCACATGCACTGGGTGTTCAAAATATGATGAGAAGCTTGTGCTCGCCAGAGGAGAGAATCAAAATAAGGATGCTTCCAAGTTTTCAGCTAAGTAGTTAGCGACCTAGAATAAAAAAAATCTCTATTTTGTTACTCATGATACAAAAGCATGCAATACTCACTTAAAAATAAAATTGATATCACAAATGATTCTTACAAGTAAAATTATAATATAAAAATAAAAGTTAATTTTATTTTTTTTATGTGAAGATTAACCAAGAACAAAAAACACCAATAAATTTTTTTTAAACAAATACAACATCACAAATAAAAACTCATAATTATCAAATAAAACAAAATACTTAAATATCAATGATGAAAGAGGTTGATGAACAAAATTTAACAATTAAAGAATGCAAAGTAAGAATTCTTTTTTAGGCACAAAAATAGTATTAGAGATAAATGACAAATGAAAAACCGGAAAAGCTAAAATTCAAAGTGATTCACTGGCTAGATGGATGGAGGAAGCTGGAATTTGCTGTCGCTGACGTGGCAAATATGCTGGCGTGGCAGTCTGGATGACGTGGCGGATGCTCCTGACGTGGCGGTGAAAGGATGCCGTTGCTCGGTGACGTGTCTAGTTATGCTTACGTGGCTCTAAAGTACTGAGATGTCAGGTGACGTGGCTGGGTTAATTAATTTTGCATTGAGAACTTTTGTTTCGTTGCCTTCTGTAATTTGTTGCCGCTACTGACGGCGATGGCGCAAGAGAACGTGGATCTGTAATTCTGCTTGGGATCGGCGGCGCGAGGAAAGGAGCTGTGGTGTCGTTGCTGGACGGCGGGTCTGTTGATGCATGGATCTGTTGCTGCTGCTAAGGGCGATGGCACTGTGGACGGTGGCAGATGAAGATCTGTTACGCTGCCTGCCTTTGATGCGGTGAACCAAGAATCGGTGTTGGATGTGATGAGTTTTGTGGCGCGGAGTGGTGTATGTATGTCAGTTCTGCCGGTGGCGAGGAGAAGATGATATTGGCTGAGGCGTCGCGGCCGACGAAGATCTACTGCTCCTGGCGTGGGCGACCTGTTGTGGCTGCGACGCTGCGGGTTGTTGAAGGCAGTAAATATTAAAATAAAGCGGCGTGTACTTGTGGGTTGATGTGGTGTCTTGGCTGTGATCGGCGTTGATGCAGAATTTCCGATGGCTGAGTTTAGATGATGAACAGTGAACAGTTTTTTTTTTAATCAAACCAGGTCTAGGGTTAGGGTTAAGCATAAACATGTATATTGTTTAATTGTAATAACAATTAACTGGCTCTAATATCAAATTTGATATGAAATAATCAATAAAAAACTTAAAAGCATAAAAAATAACTTTTTTTTTTTAAAAAAAAAGAGCAAAGAAAAAAAAGAATGAAGATTAATTTTTTTTTAATATTTAAAAAATTAGAATATAAATATTAAAATACTAGAACAAGTGAATCAATTTATGACTTATTATAAAATACTTAATACCAATTAAATTAAACCCAATAAATAAAGTTTAATTAATAAATTTTAACTAAAAATTTATATAAATTAAATTAAAACATAAACTAAAGCTCATCGTTTATAATTATATACATACATCAACAATGTTTCGGGTTCTCTATTATAATGTTTTTAGCACTTTTTCAACCAGTAACTAGATAACTAAAATCTCTAGCACGATGAAAGAAGTGATTGACTTATGGTTTGAATTTCTTGAACCAGAAAAAGGAACCATATTGTAATGGGCCAAATCAATATACAAACCAAATAGTTAAAGATACAATGTGGATTACGGAAGTTCTATTCTAATATCATTTTACTTTTAAACATTCATGTATCAAGTTGCAAACTATTTCAATTATGTATTTGATAATTTTTAGTGTCATCGGAAGTTCCCATAAATTGTAGTATATTATAACCAATCTCAAGCACAGTAGAATGTATATATACATGAACTAAACAAATGCTTGCGACATTTTTTAACCCTTTGGAACTAAGTTCCTTGATAACAAAGATTCATACGCAGATCATCTTATAAGCTGAAAAAAATTCTCATGCATGTTAACGATTGCTAGAGGCAAAGTCAGGTCTAAACCAGTACTTAGCGGGAGATGATGAAGGGAAATCATAGACAAAGGAGTGACCCAAAAACAACATAATTTTTTGCTTGCTCCCAGACAAAGTATCTACAAGAAATAAATACAAAGAGGCAAATCACAATAATATATGACAACCAAAATGAAACTATTTGTCCATATTTTGCAAGCTTTAAGTTTGCCTTTAATAGTCTAAGTGGTGCAGAGGAAACCTATGGTGGAAAACAAATCCTTGAAAACATAATAATTCATTCAGGACTTTTGCCAAACAGTTTGCGGAGTTTAACCTCCTTTCCATAAAAACCAACCAGACATGCATATCAGAAACTCAAATTCAAATTTGATGAATGTTAATGAATAAGGTTACCTTGTTAAGAATGTCTTTAGGCTGGACCTCCAGTTGCATTGGTTCACAAACTTTCTTGACCTCAACAGTTGCTAATGGATCCAGATAGAGTCTGTTTGCTTAAATCCTCCTGGCTTCTATCTACGGCAATTAATCAGTACCCATATCTACAGTAGAGGGTTCATGGTGGCTTGTGGAGAGGACGTCGTCTGTGAGGAAAAAAAGAGAAAGAAGAAGAGGGTTGTTTGTTGAACTGTGAGGGAGCGGCTGAGAGAAAGAAGATGATTATATTCCTTATATACTAATTAACTATAACTAAATTCGTGATTTTACATTGATTTTATTAGTTTTGAGTTCTGAACGTTAAAAACTTGTTTATTTTTGTATTTTTAAAAAAATAATTTTTTTTTACTTTAATTTTTTTAAAATTATTTTCTTTTTTACTTTGATTTTATTAGCTTCTTTTTAGGTTGCAAGTCCCAGTATCTAGGTTGCCTCAACTAATTTAATGGTCGTCGTCCTGGATTACATTCCTAACAATGACAAGTGAGATTATCAATGAATGTTGCTGCGTACACAAGGATTTAAAATCAAGACCTTATTTAAACAAAACAAGCTGCTTACCACTCCAACGAAACCCCATTGATTTGAACAGGTAGACTTGTTAAATGTTGATAAGGTAGACGATAAAAGTCAATACCCGTTTGAACAGGGGAACCAAACGAAAGAAAGAAAAGGTAATATCCAAGAACATACATGTGATGTGAGATGAGAACAGAAAGGTCGTGGAGACAGAGATAGCCGTTAGACACGTGAGAAGTGGGAGACTTATTAATATCATCTTCCATTCCGCATATTCTCCACATTTTTTTGGTTAGCTTCCTTAGGGCTTACCATTTTTATTTTTTATTTTTTAAAACTATTACCATAATATATTATGCCAAACCAAGACACCACTTACATGTATTTAGTCATTATTTATTTTTTCTTTTGAATACATTTTAAAGATATATTTAGCTTGAAAAGGATAAAAATAAAAATAAAAAATAATTTTAATATATTTTTAAAAAAAAACACCGTCTAATCTAATTTTTAGATTAATGTTTAATAAAATTTGATTTATATATAACTTTTCAAGCTGGAATTTTTTTAAATAAATCCTGGAGATATTCTTCGGATGCAGTTGCAAAAAAAGAGTGTGCATATATGTATGAGATGGTAGCATGATGATGATGATGATGATGATATCTAACTACTCGGTATGTATAATGTATCTTTATAATCCAAATTATATTATTTATCAATGAATATAATACCACTAAATAAATACGTGCTGTCTGTATGTGCAAAGGAAGGGTCAAGTCAACACGAAGAGAGAGAGGCTTTATGAACAAAATTCTATAAATACCCCTCCCTCTCCTAGCACAATCCTGCCATTCACCTTCATTTTCTTGCTTTTCTTTTAATTTTCGGTCTGCGTATTCTTATTCTTAGAGAGAGAGAGAGAGAGAGAGTGCGTGTGTTAGGTGTAAGTTAGGTTGTTTCGTAGGTGAGGAGTGGTAGCGTCGTTTCTTCTTTTCTTTGGCCTCAGCTCTTCTTCGTCTTCGATCTCAACTGCTTGCTTCAGATCAGATCAGGTCAGTTTTTTTATTTTATTTTAACTTATTATTGTTTCTCAGTTATTATTATTATTTTTTCATCATCTTCTTCAATAAACTCCCTTTTTTTACCCTGTAAATCTTCCTCTTTTTAAAATAATCTCAATCTTAATCTCGTAGCGCAGATCTGTTTTGTTTTGTTATAGCATGTTTGAAACGTGAAACGCGCAGACACAATTTTCAGTGTGCTGGGTGTTTGTAAATATTTATGATGGTTGGAATTCGAATTCTTGTCGGAGTCCCCTTTCCTGTTCCTTTCTTCCTACAGAGAGAGAGAGAGAGAGAGAGAGAGAGAGAGAGAGAGCAGGGCATATAATTCCTTTCCTTTCAATTTCGTTACTGAATTAAAGGGTGAAGATTTGGTATTTAGAAAAAAAGCCAGAGAGGACAACCTGGACCCTCTTCTTTCGAGCACTACAGTTACATCTCAGTTGAGCTTGACCTCATTCTGTTGGTGGCTTTGCAGAACCCTTTCAAGCTGCCAATGGAGGTTTTTGGTAAATCCATGATGTCTGCTCCTGCCAATGTTGTTTATCTCTCCACTATCCTTGGCCTTGATGGCCCAATTCCTGTCCACAAATGTGACTGCAAGTGTCAGAATGAACATGTCTTTGGCAACATGTACCGTTGCAGGCTCACTGGTCTCACTCACATCTGTGACAAGAACTGTAACCAGAGAATTTTGTATGACAACCATTCTTCCCTTTGCCGGGCTAGTCGCCAGATTTTCCCCCTTTCCCCAGCTGAGGAGCAGGCTGTCAGAGGAGTTCGCAGGAAGCTCGATGCTGAGAATAGCAGTGCTCCCCCTGATAGCTGTTCTTTCAAGCGCAGGCGTGATGCACAGTTTCATCCTTCTCCTTTCGAGAGATCTTTCTCTGCTGTCAGTCCTATCTGCAGCCAAGTTGGAGATGGCATGGATATGAGCTAGATATAATATATCGTATACTTGAAATAACCCTTTCTCTTTCTATTCGTAATGTTCCTTCGAATTTTTTCGTTTATATGTTTCATGGAACGGATATGGATGACTTGGAACTTAATGTTGGGTAATTATTAAGGTGGACCATAAGAGTCCTCCTCTATGTAGGAACGTTATATTCACTTTTCATGTGTAATGCAATTTAGCGGTTCCAATAGCGTAGCTTGACTTCTGATAGGGGATCTCGAACTCGCTCCATCCACTCTCTTATAAACCTCGAGTTTAATTTAGTTTCATTCAAGCCCTTTAATTTAGTTTCATTCAAGCCCTCTTCTTTTTTGAACTCTTAACAAACTACAGGTGCTTTCATGTCTTTTGGAAGACTTGTATAGTGTAGTATTGATTTTTAGCAATATGATTTACTTCAATTTGTAATTATTTTGTGTGTGGTAGGTGTTCTGATCTGTTGTTCTGGATGTGCTTATTTGGTGCACGTTTATTTTGTTACCTTTGTATTGATTTTACTGAGCTTCATCGGTCTCTGTTTTTGCTGTTTAAGTTTATGTGTTAATTTTTCTGTGCTATTTCTGTGCTTTATGATATTGGATGGTGGTTGTGGCTGGGTGCTGTTGGTTATGCAGCATGGTCTTATCAGGTTATTCAGTTCAAGGGTCTTTTTTGCATTGTTCTGTGGTCAAACTTACTTGCTTCTTTGCTTTATTTTTTCTGGTTTATTGCAGGCTGAAGACAAGTATTGCGGTGATTACTTGCTTTTCTTTGTTGTTGTTTACTTAGTTTTGCTTTTCCTATCATGAATGCTTTCCTGAATATACTTTTAATTTTGCAGGGGTTGGAGTTTATACAATTCAGGAGACTTTAAATATACCTTTCTGTTGTGATTAATGAATTGTTTTGTTCGAGAATATTTCTGAAAATGTAAAGCCTGAAAGGAGTTTATTTTGTCCTTTACAGGAATTCTGTCATTTCTTGCTGTGGTGAATGATGCTGCGTAGAACTGCTGATGGATTGAGAAGATGCTGCACTTATCTGCGGTTCACCCCTCCATTGTTGAAGAATTGAAATTGAAATGCATGATCGTCTTATATTGACTGCTGGTTTGTTTTTTAACAGATCAGCGCCTCCGCTTCATGATACAGGTATTTCAGGGTCAGATTTCTTGCTTATTAAATGATGTTGAGCTGTAGTACTGATGTTTCTCAGACACTACCTTATTGTCTGTTTTAGTTGTGAGTACCTTAACTAATCCTGTTTTGTCTATTAACGTGGCAGATGGAACTTAATTGGTAGGGCTATCGGACTGTGAATGCGGAGGCAAAAGGAAGTTTTATATTTTTGGTGAGCTTTGAATCCTTGAAGAGCAGCTAGCTAAGTTGTAGGAGAAGCGCTGGCTTTAACCTATTGAATGCATCGATGCCAGGCGAAGCGTTGGCTTTAGGCATCAGGAATCAAGATGAGAAAAGTCTGCAAGTCCATATAGGGCTACCCCTATCATGGTTACTTGTTAATGGTGTTAGAGGGAGTTGAGCTTTGTACTCCTGAACAAGTACATAGCCGGCCCCTACTGGTCTGAAACTTCCCTGTTCTCGGCCTCTTTTTTTTTTTTTTTTGTACCTCCCAAATGGGGGGAGTTGTCTTCAGATTGATGCATTTTGCATAAGCACTTGTATCCTCGAATTCTGATAATGGCCAAGAAAGAATGTTTTTCCTTGTTTCTCGTCAATTTGACCAAGCATTAACTAGTTATTTTTTTGCTTGTTAATGCTTCTCGTATGTGTGATCTCACGATCTGGTGTGCTGGTCATTCATATCAGCGATGAACAAAAGGTGGTTTTAATATTGGGCTTTCAAAAGGAATAATATGATCACAGATGAAAAGGAGGGAAAGGAAACAGAGAGAATAAGGGCGAGGGTTGTAATCCGAATCACACGATGGTGTGGACTGTGATTGAAGAAGCCCATCAAGGCAATTCCCTCCTTTTTCGTTCAATATGTTCGTATTTTTTTATGGTTCTTTCAGTTGAAGAGAAGCGCTCAGAATATATTTTTGCTTTTTGTGGGGGAGACACGAGCGAGCGTGACTTTGATGCTATCATCTAACATGTGCTATGCAGTTTTATCAAGGAAGGAATTGCTTCGGCAAGAGGGCATCCGGGTAAAAGAAATACTAAACCCAGAAAAGTGATATGGGCTCAGCAAAGCAACGTAAGTCCTCTCCCTGTTGGACTCTCATCCCCCATATCTAGGAGTTAGCCCTCGTAAGCAAAATGCAAACCCTCTGCTATGCTACCCGTCTCTCCTGAGCGAGCCTGCTTTGACAAGCCACTAACATCCACCAGAATTCTCATTATGCCCGTTAAGATGCCCCGGACGGTACTCTTTTCCCCTCTAATTTTCTTTTCTTTCCTAATCCCTGTTTCCTACTCCTTCGCGTTTACAATAACAAACAACTGCCCCTATACCATATGGCCTGGTACCCTAGCAGGTGCAGGCACCCCGCAACTTGCAAGCACTGGATTTCGCCTGGATTCTGGTTACAGCATGCGCGTTCCAAGTGTCCCAGGGTGGTCAGGTCGGATTTGGGCAAGGACAGGTTGCACATTTGATGAGTCTGGAAACGGCACCTGTCAAACTGGGGACTGCGGGGGGAGGCTGGAATGTAATGGCATGGGTGCTTCTCCACCCGCATCGCTCTTTGAGGTAACCCTTGGCACAGGGGATGCCAAAGATTACTATGATGTCAGCCTCGTGGACGGCTACAATTTGCCTCTTGTTGCCGCACCTGTTGGGGTTCATGGTGCGTGCAATGCCACTGGCTGCCTTTCAGATATCAACATGGGTAAGATTTTCCAACTTCAACTGGTTTTCATTAAGAACATTCTTCCTACTCGGTAACAAAATGACCTCATCCTTGAAACTCTCATCCCTGAAACTTCAATAGGTTGCCCCAAGGAGCTTCAGGTGGTCGGTGGTGATGGTGGAGAGGGAGGGGTGGTTGCATGTAAGAGCGCATGTAAGGCCTTTGGGCTGGACCAGTACTGCTGCGGCGGGGAGTTTGCCAACCCGACCACATGCCAGCCCTCCTTTTACTCGACCATTTTCAAGCGAGCTTGTCCAAGGGCTTATAGCTATGCTTTCGACGATGGTACCAGCATTTTCACTTGCAAGGCTGATGACTATGCCATCGTTTTCTGCCCCACAGCCAAGGGGTAATGCTTCTTTTCCTCTTTTATTTATTTCTTCTGCTGGGATCACAAATAGATCTTGTTTGTCCTGCTTCTCTCAAAGAAATGTAATAATTACGAATGGATCTCTGACACAGGATAAAGACACCTGATGGGGCACACGCAGCTACCATGATTCCCAATCCCGGTAATGGGGAGACAATGAAGCTGTTTTCCTCTTCAAACATACTCCAGCCTCTTCCACTGCTGTTCCTTCTTCTCATCCTCTATCTAACGTTATGAGCATAGATGGAAGCCTTGCCAGGATGGAGCAATTCCACAAAACACATTCTTGCCTGTATCTGAACGGTGAACTGCACAAATCTTGCGCAAGGATTGGCCTCAGAGTACAATCAGCCAAGAGCACTAAGAGCTATTCCATGGAAATGCATCCTTTCGCATAATGAAGTTGTAATTGAATTGGTTCACAATTTCTATTAGAACATGTGAATCATGGCAGCAAATTAGCTCTCAAATTGAATTAGTTTATAGTGTTTCTATTGTAGAAGCGGCAAATTGGTAGGTTGCGCCCGGACACCAATTTATTGGTATGAAAAACGAACGTAAAATAACCATCAGTTTATTCCAAAATAAATTAAACAAGCTATGATGATTAAATCCAGCAAGTAAAGAAAGCTAATCTAATTGTGATTTCTATATCAACCTCAATCAGCTACGTTATATCCGGTCATTAATGGTTCATGATTTATGCAAGCATGTATGATATATCATACGTTGCACGGCTTTCCACCTGCAGTTTTACCTTTCTTTCGAGCCACTCCCTGCATCCGAACTTTCATAAATAAGCACATATGGAATATATTGCAAAGCTAAGCAAAAGCACGGTTCTGGCAGTTCACTAAAGACATTGAATTATCAGAAAAGGTTTAGAAACATACAGATGATTTCTCAGCTTTTCTCTTAATCTTTCCATTGGATGGTTCTTCAACATCCATATTCTGATCAGTTTGATGAGCAGTAGCCTTTGTTATCTTGTCAGTCTCATCTTCAGAAAAGAAAGAAAAACCCTCAAGCGTTCCTACTCATACAAGTCATTTCAACGAACTACAAAAGTGAGTCTTTTTTTTTTTTTTTCAAAGGAATATTTCTCAATAAAGTAATTAAATTAAAGAAACCATTAAATAAAAACCCTAACTATGTCTATTAATAATATATCCAAGATAGCACTTTGAAGTTAGGAAGTTAAATGATATCTATAATTAAAGCAGATGAACAAGAAGTGATAGACAAGACAAATTGGAAACCTACCTTGGACTTGATGTAGAAACCTGCATGCTTATGTTACTCGAGCATTGATAAGCTTCTCAGATGTGACTTCCTCTGTAGGTTTCCTGTAATGTCAGTCAAACACATTCTAAGAATATGTGTCTATGCATCAAATTTGGAGAGATGTAAAATTCACCACAAGTGCCCTCTTCTCCTGCTTTGCCAGAGATTTAGTTTTTGAGGCCTTTTTACCTTCAAAATTTACTTTTTTTGACATCCCATATAGGGCTATTATCATGACAAGACTCAGAGTCCAATGATAATGCCCAAACTGAATGGTTTGATGCAGCATCCTTGTGCTTAGTAATACCAAGCATATAAATAGCAAGCTAGACATCTTCCAACGAGTTATGTGATCGTTAACTATAACAGCATTACCTCCTCTAAGCTGCATCCACAATAGATAGAAAGACAGTTCAAAGATAATAAGAGAATACACAATTAGAGAACTAAATATTCAAAACCAGAAACCAAGCTAGGGCTTCCTATTAAAGAAACATTCCGCACGCCAATAGTGGTAGAAAGAAAGTCTAAAACTAGTTGACTGTATACAATATCGTTTTAATGCAATGAATGGTTAGAAATTAGATATCAACACCAAAATTCGTGAATGAGCATAGCAGAGGACACAAGTGTGGGGAGGCGGCATGCCAACCATCTGATTCCTTCACTTGTGAAAGAAGGATGTCACTCTTAGAAACACCTCTAGCTTTTAGCAGAAAATTAAAGGTAAACTCCCTCAGTTTGCTGTTTGATGTTATCTAACATCAATTTTGGCAATACATAAAAGCTATATAACTATTAAACGACAATATGCTATAGGAGCCATGTATAGCTAGCAGAAGCAACATTTCTTATGTGATATCCAGCTTTGGACAGAACTCTCCCGCAAACTCAGTCAACTCCCAAAACAGGCTATGGTAGTACTGATCAATCAGAAACTATTGGCAGAAAACTAAAACGAACAAAAAAGATATAAATGTTCTTACATGACGTTCTTCAGTATGCTTTGCAGATGTGCCATCCTCAATATCTTGCCCACCATCCCCATCCCCTGAATCATTGCATTACTTGAAGAACCACCATATCTAAGGCTTATCACAAGCGATGGTACTGTATCTACCATTGAAGAAGAAACCAATAATCTTTCGCTAACATGAAATGTATTGTTTCACCTTAAATCTTATTCAACGAAGAGTCAGTAGTAGTTGGAGCAACTGGATGGTTGTCTTCGTCCGAGGATGGAGAATCAATGGTATCACCCCCAGAAGGACTAGCCTTGGCTCAAGAGGCTGAATCAGAGGACAATGTCAGAATTGAGGCCTGTTAGGGAATGCTTTAGCAAGTTAGGATTGGAAACGTTATAACAAGAGCATAATTGAGCAATACTCGTATGCAGTTGCGGTGAAATGACACATAATTATTGGTTAATGTTCTTGGTTGCTGGCTGGGAAAAAGGGAAAAGAAGAGACCTGGAAAGAAGGGAGCCAATCTGTAGAATACTGTGAAAAATTTAAAAATATTTAGTTATTTATTAATTATATTAAATTTAATTTTTAATTATTATATATTTAATTTTATTTTTTAGAATTTAATTTTGGTTCTTAATTTTTTATTATTTATTTTTCTTTTATTTTTTAACTAAAATTTTTCATGAATTAGATTTTATATTTATTTTTATATTATTTATTTTATTTAAAATAATTTATAAACTTTTTTTTGTCATACTTGGTTTCTTTTTTTGGATTGCCATTTTTTTTATTTAAAATAATTTAAAAAATTAAATTATTTTTTAATTTTATTATTTATTATTATTTTATTTGTTACATTTGTTTTAAAAAAAATTTAAAAATATATTAATAACCTTTTTTACTCATTTTTTATAGCTAAATGATAGAAAATATTTTTTTTAATTTATTTTTTATAATACTATTAAATATTAAAAATAAATTAATTTTCAAAAATATACTTTATATAAAACTATTTTCTAGAAAGGAATTACTTTTACGTAATTTAAGTTATTAAAAAAAAAAAACAGAGGAAAATCGATAACACCTAAGCTGTAAAAAAAGGAAATAAAGGGAATAAAAACAAAAGAAAAAGGAGAGTGAAGTCTTTCTCCTCTCCCGTATCTTTCTCTATCCAAATAGCTCGAAGCAGCAGCGGCGGCAACAAAGTGGTAGGAAAAAAAGAAATGGAACAGCAAGGTAAACAAGGAGTAATTGTGTCCAAACTGCTGCCCAATCAAGACCCAGTTAAGTTCGTACAGTTCAAGTATAAGGAATTGGAGGATGGCTTTAAGTCTTGGTTGTCCAAACAGTCTTTGCTTGTCGAGGCTGCCGTTGTCACCGCCACCAGCGGTGTTCAAGGCGCTGCCATCGGAGCCATAATGGGCACCATCACCCCTGACATCTCTTCCTCTATGCCAACTCCTCCTCAGGCTGCCCTCAACCCTCAAGCCATGGCCTCTCTCAAGCAAGCTCAAGTACCCTACCTGTCTCACATACCTCACTCCATACTTCTCGCTCTTCTTATTTATTTTTCTGTTTATTTAATTTATATTTTTTTACAAAAGGGTTTATCTTTTTACCGCACTTGAATTGCTGTGCTTTGAAATGGGAGAAGATTAATTACCCTAAATGAATATCTTAAAGAGATATACTTTTTTCCTCAGATAACATAGAATTAGTTTCATCATCAAGTTACTAGGAGATTGTTATGAAAGTGCATGAGTTAAATAAAATAGGGTTTTACTCTTTACTGCATCAGAGTTAATTTTTCTGAACTTTCTCTCCTTAACATGATTGTGGGGTGGCATGTATTATTTGCTTCTGAATTCATATATTTTGGTAGAGTTTCTTCCTTTGTTTTAATGCTGTATGCGCTTGGAAATTGGAATACTAGCTCACAAGGTAGATGAGGATCCCTGTGGCAAAATCTACCGAGCAGTTTTTGCTTCCAGTAATGAAAAGGGTGACTTTCTCTTTGGTTCATATGAGTTCTATGTCTCACATACTCTCTTGAAACTCGGTTAAGCATTCCAAGGAAGAATGTGGTGGAGGGGGGGGGGGAATCCTTCAGAATTGGTTTATCCTTGGAGTTATACTTCTAGTCAATATATTGAAGTAGATTGATTATATGGTGACTGGAATTAATCGAGACTGCTTCCATGAAGAGTTTGCTAATGTTTAACAAACAATATGCTTCACCTACAGGCTTTAGCCGGCGGTCCCTTAATACAAGCTCGCAACTTTGCTGTAATGACTGGAACTAATGCTGGTATAGCCTGTATCATGAAGAGATTGCGTGGCAAGGAGGATGTCCAATCTAGGTTAACTTTTTCTGCATCCCTTTTCCTTTGTTTACGTTCTTTTCAGACAAGACTCTTTTTTCATGTCTTCATGTTCTCTTTAAGAGGATGATCGACCTTGTAAACTGTTGTTTTAGTTGAAATTCATTTAGCATTTTATGGTGACTCTCTGCACACAATTGAATCCTAAGAACTACAGATGTATAAACTAAGCTGCACAGATATTAGTTACCAAATTTTTTAATCTATTTACTGTATACTTCTAATGGAATCTATTTGAAAAGGGAAGAGTTTGGGTTTGAATTCTATAGTTGTATCAAAAGAAAAGACATAGGAATAGAATAGATGGATTAGAATGCCTGAAAATCTAGCAATGAATGGACCAATGCCTGATTTAATGTGTCTGTCAATGATATATCGTTATTGTCATGTATTAAACACATCATCTCATTCTACAACCAGTATAGATCTTACTCAGGAAAATTAGGTCTTGAAAGGTAAAAAGATTCATGGAAATTCAAAATCAGTGTAGGAAATGGAATACTTTTGTGGTAGGATACCATATATGGCTGGAGATTGGGTAAAAAAATCTCCAATTTTCTTTAGCTCAAGGTACTTTAAGTTTCAAGATTTCTTATCCCAAGGTGCTTTAAAGTCATCCTATCTTTCACTATTCAAATATTAATGAAGCCTACAAAAATGTATCCGTGCCTTCACAGCCTTAGAGTATTCAAGTGTATTCATGGCCTCTCCAAAATATTGTTCTGTTTCTTTTTTCTTTTTAACTCTTGGATTAAAAGACATGCAATATGTGTCTGGAGTCATCTGCCCCAAATTTCTATTGGAGCATTTCAAGCATGGTTGATGATTACCTATCCCACTAAATATTATAAATTTATTGTTGCAGCATGGTCGCAGCTTTTGGTTCTGGTGCCATGTTCTCATTGGTGAGTGGCATGGGTGGCCCAAACAATGCTACAAATGCAATCACTTCTGGACTTTTCTTTGCATTAGTTCAGGGTGGTCTTTTCAAGGTAAAGATTTAAGTTAAGATTCATCTTTCTTTTCAACAGAATCACACGCTTTCAGTTTATTTCTTTTCCCATGCAAGTTGTGAGTATGGATTGAAAAAACTTTCTATTTGATATTAGTCCTATCAAAAATATTTCTTGCATTCATATAAAGAAGCAAGCTGTTCTGGAGTCTTGTTTCTATCTTGAGATCATTCTTATATTCTGATTTTAAACCATGTTCTCTAACTTTCTGTTGGTTTTACCCTTGCCAATGCTGAAATAAACTTTTATGTGATTTAGCTGGGGGAGAAGTTCTCTCAACCACCAACTGAAGATTTGCACTATGCCAGAACAAGATCCATGCTAAGTAATCTTGGCCTCCAAAATTATGAGAAGAATTTTAAGAAAGGGTTGTTAACAGATCACACCTTGCCTTTACTGACTGATAGGCAAGTTGTTAGATGATCTAGTCTTCATTCACCTTATCTACGATCAATTTGCTTTTGTGTTCTATCAATATTTATCACGGAATATATCATTATTTCTTTAAAAAAAGATCTGTGGCGATCATTGATTGCTATGTTGTGTGTTCGGTTACAGTGCTCTTAGAGATGTGAGAATCCCACCTGGACCAAGGCTTCTCATTCTTGATCATATTCAAAGGTCTGCCTCATACTGTATCCACGACACTATTACCTTTGGTTGTTGTATTTTATCTGATTTTGAATAATATTTTGTGTTTAGGGACCCGGAGCTGAGAGAGAAGACAGGCAAGCCGTGATTGATGATGTGTTAAAACAAATGTTTTCGCCGTGAGAGAGCACTTTGTTTTTAATACAACAGAGATTAGGGGGGGGAGTAGTTGTTGTGTCTTTAATAAGATAGCCTTTTTCTCGTGAACTGTCATCCTTCGAATTCAATTGCTGTTCTATCATCTAAGGAATTTCTTCGTTAACATCCTAAAGCTTTAAATTTTGTTTTTGATTGCTGTGGAGCCTTGAATTGAATGATAATACGCTTAGCTTGTGTAGTGAATGCAGTGGTAGTGTCTAAACTCTAATCTGGCGTTATATTTGGTTGAAGCAACTGTGGTAGCATGTGTATTGTGCAGGACTTTTGGGAAGCAAGGTTTTGTTAGTAATTCCACAACCTCTACATTAGGAATAAACAATCTGTATATATATTTACTTCCGTATTCTAAAAATAAACTTGCAATATAGTAATTGATTCCTAATAGGAAGGAAAGCCTGGAATCCTACCTGTGTAAGGAATCCTGCTTCTATAAATACATGTAAAGATACAGAGATCAATAATATAGTTCCAGCAGATTCAATTCTCTGTGTCTCTTAAGTTTTACAGGTTTTGCATGGAACTGCATTTCACCATCTCTTGGGGCATTCTTTGGGGGTGTTTGAAAGTATGCTAATGATTATTTTTTAAAGTATTTTCTATTTAGAAATATATCAAAATAATTTTTTTTTATTTTTTTAAAAATTAATTCTGATGTTAGCATCAACAAAACGGTCTAGAAATTAAAAAAAGATATTTTGAATTAAAAAAAATATATATTTTTTTAAAATATGCTTTTAGTAATGGGAGTACTTTTACTCTCTATTCTTGTCACAAGAATCAACAACTTTTAAAAAAAAAAAATTGAGAGTTAAAACACAAATTGAATGGGGTTTTTCCTTTCTTATTTTATCTCGACTCCTTTCAAGAAGGCAAGCAAACCAATATGTCTTAGGAAAGTTAATCACCAGTGATCTCATTTCTTTGAGAATAGTCTGGGGATTTGTTTTTAAAGATGGATTCATCAATAGTAAAAAGCCTGTCCGAACCTGTGCCAGATAGAAGTTAAGACTTAAAAGTGTAATGGCCTTTCAACAAGGTAGCTAAACCCAATGGTATTTCATATATATATATATATATATATATATAATATTCAAATTCAAAGATAAATTAACTTTAAATTAAACAATTAAATTGTTGGTCTCACTTATATTGTGAATCGAATCAATTTATTTTAATGTAAAAAAATGATCCTGGCATAACTAATGTTTTCTAGTAGCAAAAAAAAAAAAAAAAAAACACTATAGAATTTAACTTGATGTGATGAGCTTGAGTTGATGAATCCAAAAATAACCTGAATTATAAGTAAGAACATAGTTTGACTAAAACAAATTAAAAATAACATTTTTAAAAAAAAAATATTAAAAACTTGTGATCTAGGTAAGAAGACTTGGATAACTTCATATAAAATAAACCAAAATAAATGACAAAGTTTAACTCATTAAACTAAATATTGAAGATATTATATGATGAAACTGAAAAAAAAAAAAAAACAATATTCACAAAATAAAACGAACATAATGAAACTGAACATCTTGGTCCGGAATTTGGTCAAAAAATCCATAATGAACCAATATTCAGAGCGAGATAATACTTGTTCCTGATTATTCTATTTTTTTGAAATGGTGTGAGATATACTAATCATTTTGAGTGGAATGAAATGGAATTGACAACCTTAGTCTATAAGAATAAAAAGAAATCTCAATAAGCTCTATTTAGAAAACCGGGAAAATCATAATGGGAAAGCAACAAAAAGAAAGAACTTGGTTCCACGAAACCCGTCTTGAGTTCTACCCTTACCAATTTACCCTATAATAAATATTACAATTACAAATTACATTAAATTAAACAAATAATTAAAACTAGTAGGTAAAATCTAGAGTGCAAACACTGCATCTATTCATAAAACGTTGTGGATCTCCTAAGGGTTTTTTTTTTGTTTTTAAGTTTGTGCATAAAAATCAAGGAAAGATAGGAGAGGAAAGAAAAGGTCGTCAAGACTTAACCGTCGACATGCGTCACCCTAGGAGGAAAAGCTCGACAAGATGATTTTGATGACACTAAGAAAGATCACCATCGAAGTTCAAAGGTCTCAAGTGTTGTCTCAACACGGCGGCCTCCTCACACATTGGCTTGTGCACACGCCAGAAAATCCCCCTAATTCTCTTATGTCATTTCAATTTAGTTCCATATTTCACACATTTTTTTATTTGGTCTCAAATTCTTTGATGACACTTGAACTTGCTCCTAGATTTCATCATGCCCAAGGCTAATTAAGGCCTAACCTGGTTACCTCATTGTGGTTGTATCCATTATCCTTGTCGTGAATTTCATAAGTTTACCTAGGTTGATTAAGGTCAATGCAATATGATATATTTTTTTTTAATTTTATTATCAATTCTTTTATAGCTCTTCAATTTATTTTATTTGATAACTCTTCAATTTGGTTTCAAATTTCATCCAACTCGAGGCTAATTAAGACCCAACCAATGATAAAATCATGGATAAAAAAGGAGACATATTGCCCAACCAAATTACCTTATTATGGTCGTGTTCATGACTTGGATCATGAATTTTATAGGTTAACATAGGCTAATTAGGTCGATACAATATGAAAAAGTGTATCCCTAAATCTTTTATAACTCTTCAATTTAGTCACAAAATTCTTCCCACCATATGCTAATTAAGGCCCAATTAAAGACTAATAAAAGAGAAAACAAGGGATGAAAAAAAAAATATATTGGCCAATTGAATTACCTCTTTGTAGTTATGTCCATGACTTGTATCGTGAATTTTAAGATTAACCTAAGGTGACCGAGGTCGATGCTATATGGAATTTTAAAAAAAAATTTCCTTCTCGATTCATTTACATCTCTTTAATTTATTCCCAAATTTCATCCAACTAGATGCCAATTAAGGCCTAACCAGGGAGAAAATGAGAGGAAAAAGAAAGAGATAAATTGTCCAACCGAGTTAACTCATTATGGTTATTCTCATTACCTGGACAAATTAACTTGGGTCAATACAATATATCATTATATTTTCATTTCACTCCTAATTTTTTTTCTTACGATTTAATCCATGAAGCCTAATAAAGTTAGGCAGAGGTTAAACACAACGGTGATGTAGTCAATTAGGTTAACCCATCAAACCTGTGATATAGATCATGACATTGAGATAACCATAAAGAAAGTAAACCATAACAAATTATGAAGTCAAATTTTTAATAAACCGAGTATTGAAGGATGTAATTATTAATAAAATAATCAAGATAAATATTATTGTTTATTTTCTAATTAATAAAAGGAAGAGATCTAGGAATTCAACTACTCTAGGCAATGAAAAAAAATATTTCAATCATCTAATCAAAGAAGATGATCAAGCATATTTTCTATAATTTATTTTATTTCCTTATATCTTGTTATATGACTATATAAACTCCACATGAGTGTAACACACATATCAAATTATTGAATTATAACATCCTCTTACATTCTAAATTTCTTCTTGGTATCAAAGCAACTCGATCATATATTATTCTAAATATTAACTTCTACTTTTTCGGTAAGCAACTTTATGCCATCTATCTGACCTCTTCAAAATATTTTGTTTTTAATCTTCTTCATTATCTACCAAATATTTTATTTACTATTCTTTTTTAATGATAAATCAACTCATGATAAGAAGAAGCTTAAGATCATGTGGATGAACAAATGATATCCAAAGAAAACAAAAAATAAAATAAAATGAAGTGCAAGATGACAAATTCTAACAAGAGAAACTTGTCACGGGGTCAATTTTTCATCTTAAAAATAGACCTCACGTGATAGTCTAGTCCCACTAGACTTAGCCTTTCCCGTGTCGATTCTCTTGTGTTTGCCAACAAAAATAAAAGAGACTTTGTGCAAGTTGATAAGTTCTTGCACAAGATATAAGATGGCACAAAAAAGATACCAAAAAAAAAAAAAGAATTCTTCCAAAAAAAAGAAAAAGGAAAATAGCCAAGGAGTCATGATAAGAAGAAGATACTAGCATGATGAAGAGTGGGCCAAAATAAAATGATCACTGGAAAAGCCAAATCTTGAAAAGAGATGTTTTGATTAGAAATATGACATCAGCCATAAAAGAAGAAAAATAGCTAAGAATATTTATATTTAAAAAAATATAATTGTTGAAGATAAGCAGGTGAAACTATAATGACAATAGAAGTTGTGTATGTTAAACTCATGAAAAACATTTGTCATGAGTTTGAGAGAGCATGTTAAGAAAAAAATTAAAGTAAATATTATTGATTATTTCGTAATCAATAAAAGGAAGTGATTAAGGGATTCAACAATTTTTTGCAATCAAGAAATTATTTCAACCATCTAAATCAAAGGAGATGATCAAACATATTTTCTATAATTTATTTTATTCTATTTCCTTATATGTTTTGTTCTATTGTTATATAAACTCTACATGAGTTAAATGTAACATATATATCAAATTATTAAATAATAATACCTTTTTAATTCTAAATTTCTTTTGAAATTCAGAAAAAAAATATAAATTAAAAAAAATACAAAAAAAGGAGACATATTGCAATATGGCATTTTTTTTCCATGCAAAAAACATAGATTAAAAAAAAAAGACGGAAAGTCATGTTTAAGATCCAGATTGTGAGTTTTCTAAGTTAATTCAAGACAATGCAATATGATTTTTTTAAAAAAGCATTCATTTTATAGTTCTTCAATTTAGTCTCTTTGATAACTTTTCAATTGGATGTCAAATTTCATCCCATCCGAAACTAATTAAGACCCATCTAAAAATAAAATAATGAATAAAAAATGAAGATATATTACCTAATCAAATTACCTTTTTGTGGTCATATTCATGATCTATATCATAAATTTTACAATTAACCTCGGTGATTGACATCTATATATGGCATCTTTTTTTATTTTTAATTTCCTCTCTGTTTTTTTACAGTTTTTTTTTTTTTTAATTTAAACTTAGATTTTATCCAACCCGAAACCGAATATCAATTAAAGCCTAACCAGGAAGAAAAAGAGAAGGAAAAAAAGAAGATAAATTACTATGGTTACTTTCATTACTCGGTTATAAATTGAATGAATTAATTTAAACCAATACAATATACAAATTGCTCAACTGAGCTTTGTTAGTTTGTTATCACCAAATTTTTTATGAACGAATATGTGCAGAGACAAACTCTGGCTGCCCGGGTAAAAACAGTTAATTAAACAGTTCTGCTGCTGCCAATCTAAAAAAGGCGAGTTGCTGTCAGAACCCCTGTATAACATGTTACCATTGGCCATGCATGCTTCGGTACATCTCATACGATGATTTTTTCCAGAGAAGGTTACGACGATGCAGGAGAAAACACTGCTGAAATAAAACTAGAAAAAGAAGAAACTAATCAAGGCAGGGCGAATACTCAAATTCCATTCACTCTTTCTAGAACAAAGAAAAAGGAAAAAGAGAAAACAATGGACAAAATTATTGACTCTCCTGGAATTGGGAAAGGGAGGGAGTCTTCAATCATCTAGAGAGAGACCTAATCAACATACAAAGGTACAGGCAAGAAACATATCTACCCGCTCCCAGATACACATGCTTGTTGAGGAGCCAAGAAGAAAAGAAGAAAAGAACAGGGGATGTTGACGATGATTATGGTATTAATTGGTTAGATGGAGAAGATTGTGGGCTTGGGAGAGCTCGTTCATGAGAGAGAGAATGCGGGAATGGTAGGCACGGGCTTGATTGGCAGCCTCGGCCTCCAGCTCACCCAGCTGGGAGCAGAGCATCTCCTCAGCCTCCTCTGCCACTCTGAGCCTCTCCCATGTCCTTTGTAGCTCTGAAATCATCTTTTCCTCCCTCCGTTTGCTTTCTTCGAGGGCTTTCTCCAGCTCCGCATTTCTCTTCTTTAGCATCATCTCCTGCTCATCTCTATCCTTGGCCAGCCCCATTACCACTACTACAATTTCTCTCTCTTCTTCCTTGGTTTGCTACGAGAGAAGATCAGCCACTCTAATTTTATCTCGCTTGGTTTATGGATGGCAACCAGTCTCTGCCCTTGTGGTTTTCTTATAGCCTCAACCAGTTGTGTCCAGGTTCAATGTATCTTCTCTCCCGATCTCCGAAAGACTAGCACTTGCCATTTCGTCTCCGCGTGTTTGTTTTGCTGACGTATGTGCTTTGCTTGCTGTTATGTATTGATACCATACACCTACTTTTATATTTATTTTAACAAGTTTTTGTTTCAAGTTAATTGGTTCTCGAGGTTTTAAATTATATATTTAATCTTTATATTTTTTAATATTAGTCCTCATGTTCTTAAAATCTATTCAGTCCAGGTTCAATGTAACTTAGTCCTCATAGTGTAGTAAGAAAAATTAATTGGTTCTCGAGGTTTTAAATTATATATTTAATCTTTATATCTTTTAATATTAATCCTCATGTTCTTAAAATCTATTTATAACTCTTTTTTTCTTTCTATTCATGTCCTTTTTGATTTATTTTAATTTTAATGAAAAAAAGAAAATATTTTACAAAAAAATATGTTATCAAATGAGTATATTCAATACAAATTAATGACTATTTAATCATCTTTGTTACTGTGGAATTTGTTTTAAGAAATTACAAAAAGAACTCATCGTCTAATAATAGTTTCAAAACATTCAGTTTTTTTTCCTTGTTCGAGGAAAAACAAAACAAAGAAAAAAAAAAAGAAGAAGAAATTATTGTTACAATTCCTTGTAGTTTTTTGAGACACCCTCCTGCATCTACATGTGAGGCTGAGGCCCAATTTAGTTATCTGACAACGAGATTGCAATCCTCGTAGCTACGAATATTTCCAGCCTTGGAGGCCCAGCCCAAATGCAAACCAAATGCAAACCAGAACAAGAAAGGATATCTGACAAATAGCTGTTGGGAGTGTAATAGCGGTTGCTTTTCAAATAACTTTTCATATTAAAAATCATGTCAATAATATTTTTTTATTTTTTAAAAATTATTTTTAATATCAACACATTAAAACGAATCCAAAAAATATGTATTCAATTTTTTTTAAAAAAATAAATTTAAAATTTTTCAAAAAAACAACAAGATCAACCGCAGTGGCGTGGTAGGCTGGTGGGGCTATTCAGTGGTTTGATTAGCGTCATGGCTACCAATCATCTCTATTTTAATTTTAGTTCACGATTCATAAACTAACAAAACACAACAGCAAGATGATTTTAACTGGAGTTTATAGACTAATGGGATAATTAAACAACGCTAATAATTGATAACTGGGGTCCAGGACATGATGAAAGGGGTGGTGGAGCGGAGGAGTGTGTAGTGTATTTTTAATAGGGGAGAGGGTGGGGGAGGAGGAGGAGAGAAGGGGGGAGGTTTTTGAGATGGGTTTAGCGTTTTAGGATGGATGGGTGAATAAGTGTTCCATCATTGGATCTGTTTGATCATCGTGACAAGTTCTAGGTAGCAGTGTAAACTATGAACTCATCTTCCTTTTAAACTCCTTCCACTTCCATTTCCACTTCCACCACTGCTTCGCTTCACTTTTCTGTGAACCTTTTTCCTTTAACCATTTTACCTCCTGCTGCTGCGAGGAATTCTGTTTCTCCCTTCTCTCTATCCGCGTGCGTGCGTGTTTTACCTCCTCTTCCTACGCCAGCAAACCATCTCGCATAATTTATTTGTTGTGTGTTGGATTGTTTCACTTCTCTCCGCCGGCAAAAAATTAATTACTAATCATTCCCTTCCCTTCCCTTCTCTTCTCCCCCACGCCTCTTCTTTTTGTTTTTTTTTCTTTGCTGGTGAGTTTTCCATTCCTCCCCCCCACCCTTTTTTTCATAAACATTTTATTTATTTACATCAAGATCGCTTTGCCTGCCTTGCGTTATTAGATCAAGATTTTCTTGTTTTCTTTTAATATCATAAAATCTTGAATCAGATTGAATTTTTTCTTGATAATTATTGCTGCACTTTGGATCAACATTTATCTGTCTATTGAGCTATCACTCCCGGCCTCATCTGATCTGATCCGTTGCTCTTCGATTGCTTTATTGTGCTTCTTACTATTCACTAATCCATCGTCATTTTGTTTATTTTTTTCATTCTTCTACAATCTGCTGTATGCTTGCATAATATAACATAAAAGCTTCATTCATTTGGTCAACTGGCTTCTCATGAGCAGAGCTGCCCAATCCATTCTTAGCTTTATTTCCTCTTACTCCACCTTTTCCATATTTCCTTTCTTTGCATTTTTCCCCTTTAATCAAAATTAATCTTCTTGTTTATCCCTAACCTCAGAGCAGAGCAGAGCAGAGCAGAGCAGAGAATCGTGGTTTTATCTTATTGATTGATTGATTGTCATCGGGATTTTCCTCAAGTACCGTGGATATGCATGGTCATTCTCACCATGATTCTGGAAAACTAGAACAAATCATTTCCCATTTTCTATTGAAGAGCTTGCACATCATTTTGGACTCCAGGATTCCCTCTCTTCATCCCCATAATCACCCTCGGGACTTTTGTTCCATTTCTCATGTGAAAAAGAGTGACAAATGGTTCAATTTAGCTCTTGGAGACCGCCCTGCTGCTCTAGATAACTTGAGTTTTTGGCATAGAAATCTCATGGATCCCATGGTTATTGATGTAATACTTGTTCACCAACCGTCTCCTCCATCTTCATCCATGCACAATTTTTATGTTGACCCCGGGACATCTGTCGAGACAGTTTTAGAGAGGTGGGTTGTTCACTATGAGTCCCTGCGGGTTATGCCTCCCCAAACCGCTGAAAGACCTGCCTCTTACAAGAAGACATATAAGAAGTCAATCATACTCTTACGCTCCCTTTACTCCCACATGAGGCTTCTCCCAGCATACCGGATCTTTCGTCAGCTAAGCTCATGCAAGCAAACTTACAATTTTGATATCATTTACAAAGTTTCTTCATTTTGCGAACCCTTTTCCAGTGCAGATGAGGAAGTAATGAAGGAGCTCAGTTTTGTCCCTGTTGAGGCCCTGCCTGGCAGCCTTTGTGTATCTGTGACCTATCGTTCAACACTATCTGATTTCAAGCTTGAGCCTGTCACAACTATGCCACCAAAGATTATAATGGACTATGTTGGTAGCCCTACCACTGATCCTCTTAGGTCTTTCCCCTCTTCAGAGAAGGGAGTTGGTGCTACATCCTTTCCCCTGAGAGGAATGCAACCACCTGTTTCTTCTCCTTTTCAACGCCCTCATAGCTGGACAAGCGGTTACCATAGAGCAGCTCATATGATGAACCAACCACTTGGTGGATCTCCACCACCTTATCGCACATCTCGCATGACGTGTGATTTTCCATCTTCTCCTACTGATATTTATGGTCATAGAGCCCAAAACTATCGACCACCAACTCCTCAAAAGGCTACTTGTTATGATGAGTACCAGATTTCCCCTCCATTCTCACCATCAATGTCCCCTTCTACCCCAACACACCTCTACAATGGTAGTCCTGTGCTAGCTCGCGTTACTTCAGAAACTGCACCCGTAACTATTCCACTTTCTATATCAGGCACAAGTTCTAGATACCTTTCTCCTAACTTTTCTGATTCAAGTAGGCATTCTCTTCCACCTTTATCTCCCAGAAGCACAAAACACGATTCATCATCACAGGAGTCTCCTTCTGGGATTCGATCATTCAAGAAATCAGAAGCTATAAGGTTTGCCGAGTTAAACTCTGGCAATGTAAATCATTATTCTGGTCAGAAGGTAGTCTTTGCCCATCGACCTGTTTTTAACGGTTTTCATTCCTGCATGCAAACTCCATCTATCTAATCGTGTTCTGACTAATGAGGCTAATTTTATTTGTTCTGTAGCTGCTCAAAGATAGCAAAGATGATTCAGGGCGCTTCTCAGGATTGTTATCTTCTAGTGGTTCTCCACGCATTGGTTTTTCTAGAAGTTCAAGTAGATTATCTTTCCAAGATGATTTAGAGGATGACGATTTCTCATGTCCTTTTGACGTTGATGATGTTGACACATCAGATTCCCATGCCAGGTACCTATATTTACCTCAAATTTTCAGCTACGATAAAATGGCAGGCATAATTAGTGTTTACGTAACCATATATGAAGTGGTTATGAATCTGTATGGTCAGTTTTTATTCCAATATTTTATTCTCATGTGGATATTTTCAGTATGAACATCTCTTCTATGTTGGTTGCATGTTTAGTTTGGATCTATTGGGTAAAGCCTTGTGATTGGTCTCTAGATTGCATGAAATACTTCTCCTGAAAGATGGATAGTTCAGTTTGTTCCAGTTTTCTCGATTAGTTTTGTTATCAGTTCCATCTCTATTGTTGTTTCTTTGTTTTAAGTCGAGGGGGTGATGTGGAATGCTTTGTTTGATATTACGTTATCTAAGCTAATAGTAGTATGGAAAATTAATAAATTTGACAAGGGAGACCTAAGGAGAAAACAGGTAGTAGGAAAAGAGAAGTTTAAATGCAAGGATACTCTCAAATGAACAAGAGAGATTTTATGTCTGAAGAAAGATAGCATTAACTTGCTTGCAGTTTGGCACAACCTCTTCCATGATATCTCCCACTGATGAAGTTGAGAGAAAACACAATGATGCTTTTATTTTCAATCCTGGTATTTTGACGTTCCATGATTCATCATTTTGTTTGTGCATTTGCTCTTTGTGCACAAGTTCACCTGTTTACGATGCTTTTCTTTTCAATCCTGAGATTTTGACGTTCAATGCTTTTGCTGCTGGGTTATTTTTCTTATTTCTTTTCATCACCATGACCTTCGTTTTGCATTTTATTTTGAGTCCAGTTCCCAAGCTGCAGCAGTAGGGAAAAAATCTCAAGATGCTGCTGTTGGTATCCTTGTTCAGATGCTGCGGACAGCACCTCCCCTGCGACAAGATCCAAGTTGTTACTCATCCCAATCCATGAGGACTGATGTAGAGGAAGGGATAGGCACAACTTCTGGGTTTTTTATGCCAAGAAAAACAGGAGATGCTCTGGAAGAGCTGAGGAGTTACAGAGAAATGAAAGACCTACTACTCTCTAAGAGTGGAACTCGGGCGGTTAGCAAAGAAGAAGCTTAACTGCAGCTGGTTCTGGCGGGTTCATTATCTTAGGGAGACTTTGAGCTAGGAAGGGAAGGTACACGAAGGAACTGTTGTAATCAAAATAATGAACAACAGAAGCTCCACCATAATACATTTTATAAAATGACAGACCATTCTGTGAAGATAGAGATTAACATATTACAGGAATGAATGTCGAACGTTGGCGCAATTACGGGACCCGTTTTTGGTTCGGTTCTGTTGAGTCAGCTAAAGCAAGTTCCCGAAGGAAAGGATGGCAAGTAGTTGCTAGTTTTAAGAATTTGTGAATTGGAGGGTAGGATGAACTGCCTGCTGTAGTAATAAATTATTTTTAAGATGTATTGAGGCTTAAAATATATTTTATGTGAAAATCTTACGTTTGCAACAGCTATGGGTAACAATTTATAAGCGAGAGAGAAAGGCCACGCGTATTTATTATTTCATAAAGAAATTCTTATTTAACTTCGTTACTTCTCTACTGAATAATTAATTTCAATTTTTTTTTTTGGAGAATAAATCTTCATTATCTCAATCCATTGGAAAACTGATATTTTGCCTCGCTTTTTGTCCTGAAAATTGAGTTATTATCGTTTAATTATTAGGAGTATTAATTAAGACAAAGAAACTAGTTATCCGTAAAGGACAACGCGGAGGGCAGGCAGTTCGCAGGCATCGGTTGGGTTGGGAATGAGGATAGGACAGCCTCAAGTAACTAAGTACGTGCTTCTGAGTTTTTTTTTTTTTTTTTTAACTAACTACGTGTTTCTGAAAAACATTATATATATATATATATTATATAATTTTTTTTATTGATTTTATGCATTAATGTTAAAAATAATATGGCTTTCTTGTATTCTACTCCTACTTATGCCGCGTTGCCTCCACGTCTGCCTTCCTGATGATATAATCCTATTCTTCTTTGGTTCCTTTAAAAAGTTTTACACTGAGCGCTCTGCCTGGTACACTATAATTATATCTTGCAATGCAGGATGGATAGAATATAATTAAGGAAATAATAAAATGGATTCTCTTGCAAGTTGTCCCTTAACCCCTCCTCCGTCACAGCTTCAAAGGTAATTAATCTTTCCTCCCTTCCTGTGTATTGAATTATAAATATTCGATGGTGGATGCTTGCATGCCAACAACCACTTTGACAAGGATGATGATGGTGGTGTTGTTGTTGATACTGCAAAGGATGAGCAATTTGCAAGGGACTTGGAATTGGCCCAACAACTTTCTCTTGCGCCTCCATCTTCTACACCCACAGCTCTAGACAACAACACCATGGTTGAAAAGATTTCTTGTTTGATTGCTTTGCAGAATAGGAGCTCCTTTTATATACCATGTCAACCCCCGGGTGGCTTCAACTCCTTGTTGTCCAACTGTTTCGAATTACATGCTGATGCCAACACCACTGTCTTACTGTCTGGCTGTGATGACCATTTTCAGAGCTTGCGTTCTGAAGATGTTGGGTGGGTTGTGGTTGGCGTAACACCCAAATGCTTAGTTCCCATTTGCTTTCCCATAGACAAGATGCCAGAGAAGTTTTGTTTGGTGGCTCTGTTTTTGTCTCCGAAATTCCCTTTTTCATAGATGGCTTAAGGATTGCCTGGGAAAAAAGGTTTTGATGCCATTGGCTCTCATCATTTCAACAATTCCGTCTATGGTTCTAGACATTGGATTGGAACTACTGAATGTGCTTCCCCTTTTGGCTCTTTTGGCCCTTCGTGCTAGAATTGTTGATTTTGGTCCTGAGGAATTGCAAAGCTTTTTTCTTTCTGTTCCCAGTACCAGTCTTCCCTCACCTCTCATGACAACAAATGCCAGAGGCAAGAGAAAAGCTTCTCAGGTTTATGGACCCATGGATAGTTATCTGCTGGGTCGAAATTGTGATGTTTCGCAGCTAGAATCTGCTGTGAATGACATGTCTCGATCCTCTACCAACAAAAAGGCTGGTGGAAGTGATTATTCTGTGGCAAATAAATTTCCAAGAAAGAATGAGGGTCATCGGGCTCTTCTCGATGGGATGTGGAATTATTTTTCTACGAAAAGCTTAACCAAATCTGCCTGAAATCGACATGTTGTCATTACCAACAGAGCGCAAGTTATTCTTGCCATGCATCTTACTATTTGCTACATAGTTTTATCAAGTATGAGAATGTAATTCTTGAATTGATTTAAGTTGTTGATGCATTAATGAGTAGACCCTTGTACTACCAACACGATGGTCACTCAATAACTATTGTTGGGATTCAAGTCAGACGTCAAGAGAATAAAGTGCTGCAGTACAACCTCTTGATTTTAGACCCTGCTCATGTATGTAAAAAACCTCCTGCGTTTTCGGCTTGATTCTTGAACATGTAATAAAGGACACCAAAATATCCAAAACCTTAACATGCTTCCCTATTCATGTCTCACTGTAACAGTGATCAGGATCAGCCATTTACAAGAATAATTTATTGGTTCCATCTTTCTTCCTCTTTGGCCTTAATATTAGTAATGAATCCAGAAAATATAATGCTCTTTGTACTTTGTATCCCCCAAATATCCAGAGGTTTGAGCTAGTTAAATTCTAGCCTTTCTATCTTGATACATTTCTGCTGAGAAATTGTTGTCACATAACTTGTGGAAAGGACATGAATCCTATAATTTGTGGTTTTTGAAATAATTCAATCCATATGACAAGTTTTCAGTTTGGAAACCTTTGTTGAACATGGACACTGAAGAAGGCCCATTACCAGGTTCTACTCCTCTAGTTAACCTGTTTTTTCTCTCCATGCTGTTATTTCACGTGGAAGCTTCACATCGGATTTTTCTTCTTCTTCCTTCTTTCCAGTTGTGTGCCATTGATCCTGGGATAGCAAATGGACAGGAGATGGAGCAGCTCAAGAAAATAGATGGCGTCTTCATTGCATTTTAGAAGAATATTTTAAATTTCTGTGCTTCTCTTTGATCCTTGACCATGGTAATTAATTAAATCTCATCCCTTTCTTTTTAATGATGAAAAGGACATTTGCATCTACATCATGCTTTGACTTGTAGTTGATATATAAAGTTCACGCAGTAAACTAACATCTATGATGGAAGAGGGATCACTTTTCTATTCAGTTCTGGAGCTGGTGTAATCTTGAATATAATCCATCAGATGTCGCTATTAGAGCCGAGTGGCTACCCATCTGAGCAATCTCACCTTTATCCATTACGACTATAGTATCTGAGTTTTTAACTGTAGAAATCCTGTGTGCAACTGTGATCTGTGTGGTTGTGTACCCCGAGCCCCTGTTGTCGTTCAGTTTTACTGATCCCAAAGCACTCACTATAGATCTTTCAGTCTCAGTGTGGAGGGCACTCGTTGCTTCATCGAGGAGCAAAATTGCAGGCCTTTTTAGTAGGGTTCTAGCAATTGCTATCCGTTGCTTTTGTCCACCTGAAAGTTGGCAGCCCTTCTCCCCTACAACTGTATCATTCCCATCAGGAAAATTACTTACAAACTCTTGTATATTTGCCTCCCTTGATACCTTCACAATTTCAGTTTCCGAAGCCCCTTCATTCCTATAGATGATATTGTCTCTTATTGAGGAGCTAAAACGAATTGGTTCTTGTTGCACCCACCCAATTTGTCTCCTCAATTTCCTCAGATTGTATTCTCTTGTATCCTTCTTATCAATTAAAAGCCTTCCTTCCCTTGGATCATAGAATCTTAGCAAAAGGGCCAGAACCGAGGACTTTCCGGATCCGCTTGGCCCAACAAGTGCCACCTTTAATCCAGCTTCAATTTGTAAGCTGAAGTTGTGGAGAACCGTCACTTCTGGTCGTAATGGGTAGTTAAATTGGATGTTCTGAAATTCAATTCTCCCCACGATCGTTTCAAGATCTGGACTCTTTGGAATATCTGGTTGAATTTCGGTCTCCCGGTCAAGGGTTTCGAATGCAGGAGCCAGTACACCAATGGCAGAGATGACAGTGGGGATCAGTGTCCATAATTCTGTGATTGAAGGTACTGTAAGAGAGAAAATCTGGTATGATCTTATGCCATCTAAGAAGGTGGCTTGATGTTTGTCAACTAAATGTGTTGTGTACCATAGAGCAACGGCATGTGCAATATTCCATAAACAAAGGAAGACGCCCTGAAGGAGCCCATACTTGATACTTTCTTTCCTGCTCCTCCTTTTTGGATTTTCCAGACATATCTTGGCTTTCTTGAGAATTTGCTCTTCATGGAAAAATGATACAATGGTTCTTATGTTGGCTGTGGACTCGGAAGCAAGTTCAACAAGTTCATAATGTGCAGCAGCAGAGTCACCTGAAAATCCTTTGGCAGACTTGGCTTGAATTAGTCCACCTATGAAATGGCAAGGCATCACTGCCCAAGCTACCAGACCCATTCTCCAATTGACAACCATGCTAACAATTGTTGCGATCAGAATGGAGGAGAGGCATTGGACAATTACTGACATGCGATCAGAAATTATGATTTTGACCTTGGAGGTGTCGTGGATAATCCGAGAAGTAAGTGAACCAACAGTGTTCTCAGGTTTCTCAAACCATGCTAATTCATTGAGTAGAACACCTGCAAAAACAGGTTTAATTTGCATATTTATGGCTTGATCAGGAACAGAGATTGATTAATGGTGATGCGAGGTTATATGACAAAAATATGTAAGTGATGATGCAGGTACTGATTGACAGAACTGATACCTGAATATAAAGCTTGTCTGAGGTTTGCCATTGCCTTCTCTCCTGCTCCAAAGAGTTAGTGCTGCAAGGTGTGCGTGAATAATGAAAGGAGTCCTATTAGAGCAAACATGATTGAAAACCAACCAACACGGCGATTTGCATCTTCCTTGTAGTATGTCACTCCAACCGTTATAATGAAGTACCCGAAAAAGGGCTTTGAGATACCAGAGAAAGCCGCTGCAACAGAGCCAATGACAGTCTTTACAAGATCTTTATGTTCCAATCCAAACCATATTCTGAAGAATGGGCTAGCTTCCTTCCTTCCTTCCTTTCTGGTCCTCTTGCAAGGGAGGTTTGCAAAGGTGCTTGTTGGGTTCTCCACGTTCCTCGTGTTGATCAAGGTCTGCAGATAAAAGCTGTTGGTTGGTACTTGCTGATTCTTCAGACTGCAGTTCAGTCATATGGTTCACATTATTCAATTAGACTCTTTCTGTTACTGAATTTATGATGAAGGAAGAGGGACCAACCAACCTTGAGTTGTTAGCTGTGCTGATGTTCTGCATGCTAAAAAGTTTGCCATACACTTTGCTGGTCTCTAGTAAGCTGCGGTGTGTTCCTGTCTCTATAACTTGTCCATTCTCTACAATCGCAATCATATCTGCATGAATCATAGTTGACATCCTGTGTGCAATCAAGATGACTGTTCTTCCCTGCATAGCCTTCTCAAGGGCATCTTGAACCAGCTTCTCTGATTCTGAATCGAGTGCCCTTGTGGCTTCATCAAGCAAAAGAATTGGAGGATTTTTTAGAATAGCTCTTGCTATGGCAATTCTCTGCTTTTGTCCCCCAGATAATTGGAATCCCCTTTGGCCTACCTGAATGCTGTCATTGTAGTCACACATAACAAATTCAATATAGAACAAATTTGTAGCATATTATTTACAGGTGTATCAATTGAAGTATTCACAGAGATGGAGGAACACATTGTATCTGTGTTTCACCGTGTTTCATCGCTTAAAGTCCATGCTCCTGGTAATTAAGTGAACTATTTAATTCTACAATGCAGGTCATCGTTGTATCTGTGCTCGCTCTGCAATGGCTCTTATATCTATGAGAAAGTTCATACTAATCACAGAAAATTCTGTTTTGGAGGCTGTGGTAAAAAATGAACCAAGATGCATTGGTAATTAAAATAGTGGTTCGCGTGGAGCGACTAGATAGGGAGCAAGTAAATGACCTCTGTTGAGTACTGATTTGGTAATTGAGAAATGAAGGGATGTGCATTTGCCATCATAGCTGCGTTTTCAACCTCTTGATCATCAGCACCCATGTTTCCCACAATTAAGTTATCCTTGATCGTCCCAGCAAAAAGGGACGGTTCTTGGGAAACTGCTCCTACGTTCCTTCGCAGGAATTTCAAATCAAGATCCTTAATGTTATGATTGTCGATGAGGATCTCCCCTGGGCAGCAAAGGGTTGCACATTTTGTCAGGGTTGACAGATCAGGTTCAATCATGTATTTTCATGAAAAGCATCCATTCCTGTTTTCATGCATTTAAACTTGATGCACATGGCATATACAATTTTAGGATCTATAGGGTTTTGGATGAATGGATACGTTATGCATGTATCCTAGTGTGTGTGTGTGTGTGCATATTAGGGTTCCTTGAATTGTAGTTTAATCATTTTCGTTGAATGGGAGGAGCTGCAAACCTTTGGAGGGATCGTAGAACCTATAGCAATTAGGGAAATAACAGTATTCTTCCCGCACCCACTACTTCCCACCAACGCAACCATTTTTCCAGATGGAATTGACAAAGAAAATCCCTTGAGTATCAGTGCGTCCTGCCGGGATGGGTATATATGCAAAGTGTACATCACGTATGTCAATGTTGCCATCCATTCTATTGAGAGTCTTCCCCTTTGAATCATTAGTTATGAGAGGCTTCCTCTGGATAACCTCAAAAACTTCATTTCCCGCAGCTTTTGTCTGATTGAAGATTTGCATGTCTGGAGCAGCGAAAGTGAGTGATCTGCATATTGATCAAACAAGTCATCCTTGTTTACGCATCTGAATAAAGAAAGCTAGATCCATCCGTCTTTTCATCGAAGGAGGGATCCTTCAGAAGACGCCACTACTTACATAACTCCGAGGAGAATGCTCATAATTGCAGCTAAGACGTCACCGCCATGTGCCCTCTTGGCAGTGACTACAACGGCAGCAACCCATATGATGAGTGCCCAAGAACAGAACGTGACTGTTTGAAACGTTCCTATTACAACTCCTTTTATCAGTGCTTCCACTTTGCTTTTGGAAAGCTGCTTGGCCATGCTCTCTGAAAAAGTTTTGATTGCATAACTCTCCCCAACAAATGCAAAAACTGTTTTGATTTGAGACACGGTCTGTGATATGTATGATGAAAGGTAGGAAACAACTCAATTAAACAACGATCATATATATATATATATATATATATATATATATATATATATATATATTACTAACAGCTTAATTAATTAGTTTGCCCTATATATGTTGTGAGCTGGATATATATGTACCTGCTCTACCATAGAGGTAGCTTCTGAGAGGTAAAGCAGTTTAACTGTTGAAACAGTGTTCATTTTCTTGGTGTAAGTGGCTCCAATCACAAGAATCATAGGAACAACTAATAAGGAAAGCAGCGCCACTTCCCAACAGCATATGGCAGCAATTAAGATTCCAGAAAAAAAAGTTGCAAAGCTCGATAGAAAATGGCCCAAATGCATATATAAATTATATTAGGACCATAGCTTTGTTTTTCGGACAGCAACTTAAAGTGAAATTGATCGAATATATATGCACGTACCTTCTTCCCAATAGCTTCTTGTATGATGCTCATGTGGTTAGTGACTCCAGATGATTTTTCCACCTGATAAATCTGTATCGAAAGCTAAGGACTGCTTCAAGGAAAGCGAATCTTAATCGTGCTAACTGCCTTTCACTTGCGCATACATCCAGCATCCGACCTCTGCAAAATTTAATTAATTCCAAGTGCATGTACATTCGCGTGAGATATACAAAGTCAATATTGACGTCTTTGTGTTTCGATCAATACATTGAATAAGTTGCCTTGGCATGCATGTTGAAAATATTTTTTTTTTTTTAAGATCTAATGATGGGATTCATAAAATCAACTTGCCCAGTATTCCAGCTGAAAGGTAGCGATGCCCATGTACCACACGAACGGAATAACCTACAGGTATATAGATGTACACATTTTGAAGATCATAGATAGATAGATAGATAGATATACGGATTTGCATGGAAATTAATGGAGATGCATGGGAATATTACATATATACATACATACGTTGTCGAGGGCTTTAACCATGGCAGCATCGTCTCCGATGTTGCTTCCAAATGCATTGAGGGCTTTACCTAGCAAGAGATCCCCTATGAGTTGAGCCGTGCCATGGATGATAGAACCCGAGGTTCCCAGAGGCATAAGTGACCAATCCACCGCATCAGTGTAGCTCAACAGCTTATGAAATGGTAAAGGTTTATTGATGATCTTCCTATCCTTCTTCTTCTCGTTCTCAACATCAACTACATTAATATCTTTACTACTCTTGTTTTCCTCCACATCTATGACAAGATCTTGGGGTTTGGGGGACATCTTGAGCATTTTGCTAGCTCTGGGTGCTAGCTATAGCTTCTCTTGTAATTGATTCCACGCTACGCTAGAATACACAACTTGAGATTCACTTGAATTCTGTAAATAAGTATAATAATTAGCTTACATACGAGGATATTTATATTCCTATTTCACAGTTATCAATGTGCAATAAGGAATATGTATATACACACACACTGTTATATATTATTGATTCATCACGGGTTCAATTTATTTCTTTTAAATACATCAAGTTATATATAGAAAGTATCAAAAAATTCAAGTATCTTAAAAATTAGATTTATGTATTAAATAATTAGTTAATTTCTTGATTTTAGTAATTTAATCTATTTTCTCTAGCCAAGATGACTAGTACATGCAAAAGATCCTATTTGTTAGATTTTAGGACTCTTAAAAGCTAAGAATTTTTTTAGAGAGAAAAAACACTGATATTTTAGATAAATATACTTTGAGAATATATACAGTTGAGAATAATGAAATGTGTTGGGTTGTGCCTTAGCCAACCTTCCTATTTATATAGAGGCAGTAGAACACTGCAGTAACTGTAATGATTACAACATCCTATATTAGAATCCTATTCTGATAGATACATGAGTAACTATAATGATTATAACATCCTATATTAGAATCCTATTCTATAATATGCCCCCTCAAGCTGAGGGTGGGGGATCAACCCGAAGCTTGAATCGAAAAGTAGTAAAGGATGCAACAAGAAGCGATTTAGTGAAGACATCGGCAAGTTGATCTCGAGAGGGAATAAAATGAATCTGAATTTCTTTCTTGGCAACACGGTCACGGACAAAGTGATAATCCACTTTAACATGCTTAGTACGAGCATGAAAGATAGGATTTGCTGAGAGATAGGTAGCACCAAGATTATCACACCAAATGGTAGGGGCAGAGACTGAGGCAACCTGTAAATCTGTTAACAATTATTGAAGCCAAACGACTTCAGCGGTACCATCAGCAAGGGCTTTATACTCAGCCTAAGTAGAGGAGCGAGCAACAGTGCGTTGCTTGCCGGATTTCCAAGAAATCGGCGTCTGACCAAAAAAGACAAGATAGCCACCCGTAGACTTGCGATCATCAATATATACTACCAACCCAATCTTACATCTGTAAAGCCATGTAGAGCAAAAGAGGAGCCTCGAGTGATATGGAAACCATAAGATGCCGTACCTTTAAGATATCGTAAAATACGTTTGACAGCGGCCTAATGAGAATCTGTAGGAGCATGCATAAACTGACTCTGTTAACAGCAAAACATATATCTGGACGGGTGAAGGTAAGATATTGAAGAGCACCCACGATTTGACGAAATCGTGTAGGATCAGAGAATGAATGATCCGGTAATAAAATGACTTTCGAAGGGGAGACTGGAGTATCAACTGGTTTGCAGGAAGTCATACCAGCTCGGGTGAGGATGTCAAGAATATATTTATGTTGACGCAACAGTAAACCTATACTAGTAGACTGAACTTCAATACCCAGAAAGTAGTGAACAACACCTAAGTCACGAAGCTTGAACTCAGAGCTAAGTAACTATATAAGGTGATGGAGCATAATAGAGTTGCTACCCGTGAGCAAAATATCATCAACATACACCAGGAGATAAAAAATATTAGTACCATCAGATAAGATAAATAGGGAGGTGTCAAACTTGGAAGCCCGGAAACCGATGGAGAGCAAAAAATCACTTAGACGAGTGTACCATGCTCTCGGTGCCTGTTTCAAACCATACAATGATTTGTGCAATCTGCACACATGAGATGGGAGAGAAGAGTCAACGAAACCTCGAGGCTGTTTCATGTAGACCTCTTCAATAAGAACACTATTGAGGAAGGCATTATGAATATCAAGCTGATAAATCTTCCAATTTCGTGAAACCGCAATAGAGAAAACCAATCGGACAGTGGCCTGCTTAATAACTGGACTGAAGGTTTCAGAATAATCAATACCTTCCTGCTGGGTAAAACCTCTAGCAACAAGGCGCGCTTTATAGCGCTCAATACTACCATCAACACGATGTTTGATCCGATATACCCGTTTACTGCCAACAACGTTCATCAAAGGATGAAATGGAACCAAAGACCAAATGCGATTTTCGCGTAAAGCAGCGATCTCATCACACATAGCATTATGCCAAACTGCATATTGGTCAGCATCAGAGAATGCAAAAGGCTCAGAAGAGGGAGAATACAGTACCCGTGTGGAGGTAGAAGTAGCGGCAGCGGAAGCAACCAGATTAGCTGTCTTCGGCTGCCGCGGTCTAAGAGTCATAGGATGTCTGCTGTGTGTTGGTGGAGACGCAGGGGAAGACGGTTGTAGCGAGGAGACCTGTGGCAGCTGATAAGAAGACAAATCAACCATAAGTTGCAGATCAGCGAGAGAGGATGATAAAGAAGCAGCCTCAAGCATAGGACTGTCAGTAGATGAGGGGCTGGAGGTAGAGACTGAAGCTGCAGGAGTGCTGGCCAAGGAGGGCGAAGCAGAGGAGGGACTAGAAAATGCCCCAAGACCATGAGGAGAGGAGACCAATTGACGATCTGAAACTGCATCATAAGGGTTAGATAAACAAGCATGGGATGATGGCCAAGGGATGGGTGGAGGCTGTGGTCGGGTGACTGTTTGGAGTGGTAAAGCAGAGTGTTATGGGCTGTTTGGGTGGCTAGTGAAAGCGGGTAGTGGTGGGTGGTTTAGCAAATTTGGGAGGGTGACAATAACGGGTGGGGTGAGGGTTGTGGTGGAGACCTTTGCAATCTGTTCAGAATTATCAAATGGAAACACATGTTCATGGAAGCGGACATGACGGGAAATATAAATACGATGAGATGCAATGTCAAGACATCGATAACCAAGATGCGAGGAACTATATCCAAAAAACACACATGGAGAGGAACATGAAGAAATTTATGTGTGAGGAGATGGCTGTGAAGATAATATGATTGTTCGTTCAGTAATAAGACAGACGATGATGTAATACCAATGGTCTTTTAAAATCTCTCCCCAGAAGACCACAAAACACATATAAATTGAAATCTTTAAGGGAAACTGGCCGACCAGCAGCGACCAATTCATCAAATAAGGCCTTCGCTTTTTGCATAAATTGAGTTACTGATTCATCACCCTGTCGAAGATCCTGAAGAGAGCCGTTAAGTTGCATAATACGAGAGTTGGAAGTGGAAGCGAGAGCTCGCTCAAGAGTGCCCCAAGCTGAACAAGAACTTTGACAGCCAATAACAAGATGCAAAACTTTCATTGATAGGGAGGAAAGAAGAGCACTTAGAATGAGTTTGGTCCTGTTGTTTCCAGGTTTTGAAAAAAAACGGATTTACCTGAAGAGAGATATCATCATGGGCAAGAACATGTGTTGATGGACATGTGTTGGAGCCATCAACAAAACCAAAAACTCCTTGGCCTAGGAGATAAGGCAGCATTTGCATACGCCAATATAAATAATGGGTGTTTGTTAATTTAAGGGAGATAATGCTTGTGGTAGTAGAGGCAACAAACGTGGACTGCAAGAGGAGGCGTTCACTAGCCATGGCAGAGGAGAATCCAAGCGGTGACGTAGTAGAGGAAAGTAGAGGAGGCGCTGCAAGAGAAGAGGGTTGCACTGTCGGAGAAGAAGAAAGTTGGACTGCTGGTGTTGCAGAATTTGAAGATGTATGTGGTGGCTGTTCCATTGAAGAAGGGAGGTTGGGAGGCTATGAGAAAATTAGGTTTAATTTATTTTAGGGTTTTGTGGCTCTGATACCAAGTTGAGAATAATGGAATGTGTTGGGTTGTGCCTTAGCCAACCTTTCTATTTATGAGCCATTGTGGCCAAACCGGCTTTTCACCAAAATTCAAATTTTTTTTTTTGCTAAAATTGAGTGCGGTTTGTACTTTTTGGATCGTTTTGATGTGCTGATGTCAAAAATGATTTTTAAAAAATGAAAAAACATTATTGGCATGCTTTTCGGCACGAAAAGCTATTTGAAAAGCAACCGCAACCACACTCCCAAACACCCTCTATATAGAGGCAGTAGAACACTGCAGTAACTGTAATGATTACAACATCCTATATTAGAATCCTATTCTGATAGATACATGAGTAACTGTAATGATTACAACATCCTATATTAGAATCCTATTCTATAATATATACGCTAAAAAATATTGAGAATGAAGAGATTGTGAACCTAAAATTTAAAATATTCATGGGATATTTATAGCCCATGAGTCTTGTCCTTATATAAAGATGAGAGGTTGAAGAGTCACTTCATCTCTGTGATATTTTAAGTTGTATTCTATTCAAAATAATATGTATTACATTAATATAAAATATTGAGAGACTCACATGCGGTCTTAAAATTTTTTACAATGAAATGTTGGTTCAGGGTAAGGTGAATGAGCTCATTAAAGTTGAAAAATAAATCAAAGTACGCTAGTTGAGCCCAAACACATTAGGCTCAGACATGGTAACCCAAGCTTATATGGGTGCTGAGGTGCACACACGCCCACCACCAAAGGTGCTGATAGCACGCCCAATATTGAGCCCACACTTAGCATGGGTTTGAGCTACCATGTTTGATCCAGTGCATCTTGATAAAAGTTGGGCTTTGACGTATTAACCCTAGCCTATAAAGATGTTTTATTGGGTATTTTAGTCTTATTAAATTGGGTTTACCAGTATTTTAGTCCTATAATTCACTTTTTCTAGTATACTGTATGTTCAATTATTCATTGCCAATCATAGCACTAAACGGTTTCACGGATAAAATATACTGTATAAAAGGATTCCTTGACTGCATGCAAGGAATTAATTAGTGTAGAAGGCGCCTTTGGGTATTTTACTGTAGAAGCCCCCTTTGTTCACCTATACACAAAATACTATGGATGGTATTATACAATTCTTGCAATTTCATTTTGGTTCTCAAAGTTTTATTTTATGCAATTTGATCCTAATTAAAGATTAATTATTTCTAATTTTTTAGTTACGGGTGAAGTTGAAAGAAGAGGAACTAGAATGAAAAAGGCGCAAAATACAATTGTTATGTTAAAAGTTTTAGGAAAGATACATTTTGATCTTTTAACTTTAAAAATTACATAAATTTTTGAATTTAAGCACATCATTTTTTTTTTCAATTCATTTTTGATATAAAATATAATTTTTATTATTTTTTATCCTTGTTTGAGAGAGTGAGAGACCATAATTAATCATAGCTATATTTTATTTATTTTTGATAATTATGAATTTTCGGATCAATTTACAAATATTTCGATTAATTCTTTAAAATTTTAAAGTTAATAACTAGATAAATCTTTAATAATCTTAAAATTTATAACATTAATGATATTTAAAAAATAAAGTCACATGATGAATTAAGCCACAATTATCATAATATTTCTTTATTCCTCGTAGAAATGGAAATAAAGGTAGCAGCACTAAGCACCACTACCTTATCGTGGGCTGGACAAGTAAGAACAAAGGCCTAAAAGCAGCGAGCGGCTACCAAGCACTCGTTTGACACAAAGGAAAAAATAGCTCAGCCTCACCTTAGGCTTAGAGACATCTCCCTCTCTCGAAGTATCAAGTAGAAATTGTAGAATGGCATCACCTACTCATTCCCTCGCTAACAAAATACCAATGGAACGCCAGGAACACAAATTGGTGTTGGAGGAGGAGGAGGAGGAGGAGGAGGAAATGCTGTCTCTGCAACCCAGGCAGTTTCAGCACAGCAACACTGCTGCAGATACTACTACTCTGCTTGTCAATATTTCCTCTACCAACGATGGTGGTAATGGCAATGGTAATGAAAATGGAAATGGAATTAGTAGCCTTATTAGCAGCAGCAATAGCAGCATTAATGACCACTCAGAGACTCCGAAAGTAGGAGTATCATCTCCCTGTGGATCTCCACATAAACACAGTGGGGATGAGGAGAGAGTCCACCATCTAGATAGCGTTTACTTTGACCAACACCAAGGTATGCTGCTCCTAAATCTTGTCACCATTTCTCTTCTTTTCCAATAAATCCATCCGACCTCCCCTCCCGCTTAATTTTACTTAAATCAGTAATACCTTAAACCCTCTTCTTCTTCTTCTTCTTGGACATACAAATAAGTTATAGAAATCAAGATTTCCTTCTGTTGATTTCAATTATTGGATCGATTGCCATTTCTTTTTAATTCAATAATCTAATTGGAATGCTACTGCAACTGGACCTCCTACGTTGGAACCCCGTGGAGTGGTCATGTTCAGAATCATAAACAGTGCTCCCACACGCTCATAAATTTCGAAAATTTCAATAAACAGGAACCGCGTTTCGTTTTTGACACTTAAGGTCAGTAGTTGCCAAATATTTCTCAGCATGGGAGTACCACTTACTGTTAGTGAAACTGCTAAATATTCGCAGTGCCCTTCAGTCCTCTGATTTATCGGTTCTATTCTACTATATTCCAGCATGCTGCCTTTTCTAGTCCATGCCAACAATTGTAGGATAAAATTAAGTTAATCAGCCACCTATTTGCAGCATGATCCCAATTCCGTAATGTTCTCACAGGATGCTACTTTTGTGAGATTTTCGTTTTATGTTATCATTTCTCATTACCAAAATTTGCCTATCTGTAGATACGAGATTCAAGATTATTAGAAATAAATGAGATGTATCAATTACGGGATGATAACCAACATTACCACTTGCCATCGCACTATCGTGAATTTGCTACTTTTGCATGATCCTCCGCTATTCTTCAGATATCTTTGTGTATCGAAATTGTAATTGTGCATATAGTTTATTGATCCATGTCCTGCTAATGAAATGCTCGCCTTCTGCATGAATGCAGGTGCTGATTCCATTGATGGAGTTTCAGACGTGAAATGTGGTGGTGTTACATGTTCTGTTTTTGAGACAAGTCCCGGAGATGTGGAAGTCCTTATAAAGAATTCTGAGATTCAGAAAAGTCTAATCAAAGATGTCAATCTTCAATCAAGGGAAAATTTGGACAATGAAGGGCTTTCTAGTTCAAGTCTTACACCTTTAGAAGGTACATTTGAAGAACACAATATTAAATCAAAACCCTCTGAAAGTGAAACTAGAGTAGTTGGAGATCTGGACTTGATAGAAGAAACAGACCATGAAGTGACAGAATTAGATGTTGAGAAGGTGTTAGAGAAGCAGAATACACATGATTTGTATTGCCCTAATTGTAATTCTTGTATAACCAGAAGGGTTATCCTTCGTAGAAGAACACGAAAGATTCATAAAGCACCCCGTAAACCAAAACACACAAAAGCTGACACAATTCTTCCCTCTCAGTCGGATGCCAATTCTACCTATTCAGATGCCAATTCTGCAGATTCAGCCAATGGTCCAAGTCATGATATAGCTAACATTGGTTCAAATGATATCCCAACACCTGCAGTCGATGAATACAATGGTGATAGACAACCAGATGTATTCAGATGCTTATCATGTTTCAGCTTCTTTATTCCTGCAGGTATGGTAGTGATCTTTGCTCACTGAAAAATATACATTATGTTAATCTTTAATTATCTTAAGCATGGTAGCTTGTAAGAACGGTGATTAATGTGCTTCCTGCTTATGATTTTTAGGAAGTTACTGCTTCAAATGTCTTAATATACCTTTATATGGATGTTATTGCTTTGAATGAGCATTAATTAGCAACCTATCAAACACTAGTTGGTCATGATGAGAGATAGAAGAGTCCTTATTATGCGAGTTGATGTGTGCACATATCACCAAAGCTTAGTCTGATAGTTTATTCTTCAGGTTGTGATTTCTTATCATGTCGAAGTTGTGTTTGTTATTTTTAACTACATATCACATGTACACATTTTTTTTTTTAATTCTTTATTGTTTAATGCTTCCAACTTTTGTTTCACTTTGTTTCAAAATGAAACGTGGTTGATAAAATCTTGATTCAGATCCTAAAATATTTCGATTCTCAGTCAAGTCGTTCATGGTAGCTTCTAATTTGTATCCTTTTTGTAATGCTTTTTAGGCAGTCTTTGCTTTCTCAGCGATTCAATTTAATGTTGATTTTATCTTGACGGTATCAAGTATCATTTAGTGAATATGTCTTTTCTGATTGAAGGAAAAAAAATGATGATGAGTGTATAAAATGCTCTGCCATTTGGCTGATAATAATGAGTTCGTGTTTGAGGGTAGTTATCTTTATTCTTTGTTTTCCTTTTCTTCCCCCATTTTATTGGCACACAGGATTCCACCAATTTGGGTAGTCTTCATTTATGGATGGATTTTTAAACCAAGGCTATCATACTAAGAAGCTCTCGTCAATGACGTAGGATCCAAATCCAACGTTCTTGACTTATGCATACTATCAAGAGCCATATCTGCTCTGCTAGTTTAACTCTTTTGTTGGATTATCCAGGAAATGGTTTTAAATTGTTTCGGGTATCATCCACTGAGAATGAAAATGAACAAGTTCCTACGAAGATATCAACAACCAACACAAACTGGTTCTTATCTATTTTTGCAACGCATAAGAGGAAAACAACCACCGAGCAAGGTAATGCAGTTATTTTATCTGCAATTGACTCATTAGCACAATGACGTTTGCTTGAGACATTTTATATTGTTCAGGATTGTTCCCTGTGCCTTTAATGCTTGCTCTGAAATTCTAAACATGATGTTGCTTGTTTGGAAAAGGTTTCATACTCTCGTTTGGCTACAGTTCTTGCTTCTTTGTTTTTTGACGGGAAACATTTTCTGCATCTTGTTTCTTCTTAACTTTAAGCATGGCCTACTGCTGTTACTTTAACATGTTGATGTTTGTGAGTTGGGACTGGGGAAAGAGAGATTGTTAGTTACACTTGGAAATGCTGTCTTGCTACCAAGATTTAGCAACAATGATACTGTTAAAGTAAGATGGCATTTCCAGCAATACTTAATAATATTTAATTGACTTTAACATTGGAACAAGCCAGATCACATTATCTCATGGTTGCAATATGCTGATCTTTACAATTGAGATTTAAATTTGCATTTCTATGTAAAGAGGTTGTTTCTAGGAATGTTATTTTAGAACCTTTGGCATTATCAATTTGCTATGCTTGTTTCTTTCACATGTAATGTTACTAGAAGTATGCAATTTATTGACAAATTGATTCCAGCCAAAGTTAATTACATATCATGCCTAATGAGACCGGCTGAGACCATACCAATGTACATCAGGTAGTTGTGTGGAGATGTTAAAACTTATATGAATGCAAGGATTTTCACACCACAGGAATGCTTAGTTGATATGCTGTTGCAGGTAATGCTGCAGTGGACTACACTCAAGTATGTGGAATGAATCAGGACACCTCATCAGGTTTTCCTAACAATGTTTCATCCTCAAATGGAAGCGATCATTCCGTAATGCCACATGCTGAAAGAGCTACAGTCAAAACTGGAGAACATCAAGAAGGTTCTTATTCTAAGCCTCACCAAAGTGGAACAGAATCTCTGAATCCTTCAACAATGGAGCCATTATTGCATGATAAATCACCACAAGGAATAAACCTCAATCCCAATTTGACAACTAGGAATGGGATACTTGCAGATCAAAATTCTCCTCTCCTTTCTAATGATTTGCCTCCAGTTGAATCCTCTTCTATTGCAGGATTAGATGATATGGGGGGTACATCTCTTAAAGATGGAATGGGGATTGTAATTTCTTCAAGGGAAACAAAATTTGCTGAAACTTCATTGAACAGTGCAAGAGAGAAATCAGGTGATGCAGCTGAAAACTCAGGTATGACAGAACTTTAAATTCCCTTGTTAAAAGAATGAGTAGGAGTCATGATGATTTGGAAAGATGCTTTTTGGTTATATGATCTAATTTTTTGTACCTCCTAATGCGTAGTTATATTTCATTTTGTGAATTTCGTACTGATGGGATTGGGAAGGCTTTATGGTCTTGTCTTTTCTTGAGTTATGAATATGCCTGTATTCATTGTTGGCCAGTCTAATGCCAAGGAAAAGTATCATACCATGGACTTTCACTTTACCACCTTATTTGGGTGAGCCAATATAATGTGAGCGATTTGTGGTCTTGACACCCACATGTTAAGAGTTTCTGTGTGCAAGTGCAATTTTCTTTGTTTGATGTGGCTGCACATGCATGAGTGTGTTCTCTTCACATTTGTGCTCTGAATGTCTGCGCACCATGTTTTATTTGCTTGTTGCTTCAGCAGTAAATTTACTACAGTGAGACTAATACACCAAACTAAATTTTTTCTGCGCGATCTTGTGCAGGTGGGTCTTCAGTGAACCATGCTATCGTGGATACTGTTCAACAGTTACCATACTCTTCAGGTAGCATAGAGGGCCTAAAGGAAAATGCATCACTCCAATCCTGGCAAGGCGGAGTGAATCCTCCAGAGTATTCAACTTCCATATCTTTAATCCTTGAGCAGTCAGAGACATGCATAGAAGAGAATTTCAACATGGCAAAAGGGAATGAAAAACCTTTACAAAATGGTCGGGCCTCATCAGCACAAGGAACCTCATTACCCTCTCAATTGTATTCTAAAGAAGGATTTATAAATGATGCTGCTTTGAAATACTATGAAGTGGGGAAAGGTGCTCTAAATTCTTTGAGCCAAGGAACCTCAAGGCCTGAAAAGGAGAGAATCAATATTGGAGAAGATGCAGTTAATTCTGTGAAAAACAAAAATATAGGTATGCACAAGACTCAGGGGTCTTGAAATTCTCCCTCATTTGAACTGGACAGGTTTTCCTAATTGTAACTTGATTCTGCTGTCAAATTTTATTCTAGAATGTGTTTTTTTCCTTACACCAGAGATCAACAGTTGCAATGCCAGCTGGTCGAGCTAGAAATGTCTTCATTATTATTGTTACCTGTGAGACTGTTTTGACATGAAGATATGATGCAGGAAATGATGTCATAGTCACCATTGAAAAAAGAGCCACGAAAAGGTGGAGATTCTGAGATTGTCTGTATTGATTCAGTAGAATCCACGAGTTTGCTGAACAGTACGAACAACACAAATATGGGTGAACCTGGTGCTGGAGTAGGTGAATCCCGGCAATGGGAAATTATAAAAAGCATTGTATATGGCGGTTTAATAGAATCAATTACAAGTTTAAGTGTAGTGTCTTCTGCTGCTGGTGCTGGTGCTGCAAATTGTAAGTGTCATTTTTTTATCCCTAAATTCAACTCAATTGTACATATTAGTTTTCTGAACAAATTCAATCTAGTTTTATCACCTTTTGAATTAATTTGCAACATTTTTAATGTGGTTCTGTTTTTATATGGTATGTATGAGGAACCTGTGTAATCAATCTGTTTCTAAAGTTTGTGAACATAAGCTTCCTTTCAACAAATTATATTTCATGTCTCATATTTCGTTTGTCATTTCTCCTTTTGAGTTCAGTAGAAATAAATATTTGATCAGCAACGGCAACTTGTGACGTTATTGACCTGCTGTTTCTGCAGTGAACATTATAGCTCTTGGCTTGGCAAATTTGATTGGAGGACTTTTCATAATTGGCCATAATGTGAGTAAACTTGGCAGCCCTTGATGACAATAAGCATGTATAAGAAATTTAATATGTAGTAAAAGGGCTATCATTTGGCTTATATTTTGTTTTTATTATTTCCACACAGTATACAAGAAATATCAAATGCGGTTGAGCCTGAGGCCTTAAGTTCGAGTCTTCTTCTGTTTGTTTCATCTAGTTTTGGTATTGTTTTTGCAGCTTGTGGATCTGAAAAATGATCGTTCCAATCAAGTGAATGAGCAGGAGGATCGTTACCAAGAAACACTAGGACGACGGGACAACTTTTCATTCCATGCAACAGTATCTATTTTATCATTCCTCGTTTTTGGGCTGCTGCCTCCTGTCATGTATGGATTCTCGTTTCGGAAGAGTGATGATAGAGATCTCAAGCTTGCAGCAGTTGGTGGGGCCTCTCTTTTTTGCATCATATTGCTTGCTGTAGGGAAGGCCCACGTTCAGAGGAAGCAACCCAAGCCATACATCAGAACTGCATTATACTTTTTTAGCATTGGGCTTATGGCTTCGGGTGCTGCTTACATAGCCGGGGACCTCATCGGTAAACTATTACAGAAAATAGATCGGTTTGAGTCAAACTTGCTTCAGGAATTGAAACCATCGGAGCCGGCGACATGGGCATCTTATTGAAGTATTGAAATCTCAAATCTTGTTTTTTCTTGGTTTTTGTTTTTCATTATTAAGTAATTTTTAAATTGTTAGTAACTCAAAGAATAGTTTTTTTTCAATCAGTCAGCCATGTGATTGAATAATTAGGTAATAATATTTGAATAAAGATGAACAAATTTTAACAAAAACTACGAGTGAAAACCAGTGAAAAAACAATTTATTAAAATAGTGTAATTTAAGGGTTTTAGAATTTATGATTTAGGGTTTAATAAAAAAAGATTTACGATTTCGGGTTTCAAGATTCAAGTTTAAGGTTACAAGTTTATGATTTTAGAATTTTAAGGAATAGGACTTTAGGGTTTTCATGTTTCAAGTTTTTAACATTAGGTTTCTAGTTTTAGGGTTTAAGATTTTGGGTTCCAAGTTTAGGGTATCGGGTATAGGGTCTAGGCTTTTAGAGGTTAGTGGTTAGGGTTTAGGGTTTAGAGTTTGGGCTTTGGGGGTGGGTTTAGGGATTTTAGGGTTTCGGCTTTCGGGTTTAGGATTTCAAGGTTTTAGGGTTTAGGGTTTAGGACTTTAGGGTTTAGGATTTGGGGTTATAGGATTTATAGTTGAAGGTTTAGGGTTTAGGGTTTAGGGTTTAAGAAAAAGGGTTTAGGGTTTAGGGTTTAGGGTTTTAGGATTTAGGGTTTTGGGTTTTGGGTTTTGGGTTTGGGGTTTGGGTTTGGGGTTTGGGTTTAGAGTTTAGGGTTTTGGGTTTTGGGTTTTGGGTCTAGGGTTTGGGGTTTGGGGTTTGGGGTTTTGGGGTTTTAGGGTTTGGGGTTTTAGGTTTTAGGGTTTAGGGTTTAGGGTTTAGGGTTTAGGGTTTAGGGAGGGAAAAAAAAAATGGAGAGAGAGCTGCTGCCATTGGCGACTTGGAGGAAGACAACGTACCTGGCCTGTACTGATCGCCGGTGATCTCAAAATCCTCAGCCTTAGCCACCAAATTCTTCCCCATCATCTTCTCTCTATTCTGACCGAATAACTTTCTATTCCTGTGCCTACAACACCATATCCACCAGTCAACCCGTCACCCCCACAAAAGTTTTCTGCGCCTACCATGTCTCAAAACCACCAAAAAACACAAGCCCCACATACCAACATGTTGAAAGCAAAGCCTGCTGCCCACAAATCTAAACCTGCAGCTAACCCATCCTCTTGGGCAGATAGAGTTCGTGTCTCGGACTCAAGCACAAGATTCACCCTAGAGCAACTACCAAGACAACCAGGTGGCCAAAGTCTAAAGATCACAGAAGACATGCTGTTGGACAATTCTGAACAATGGAACCGATGCATGATTGGGTTTTTCCCAGGTTTTCGAATGCCATTTCATGCCGTTAACACCATTGCTACCAGGGCTTGGCGTCAGTATGGCTTAGAAAGTGTTATGACAACCACCAATGGCTTCATTATTTTCCGTTTCAACACTGCAGATGAGATGCATGCTGTCTTAGAAAAGGGACCGTGGATGTTTGGAGGTAAAAACATTATTCTTCAACAATGGCATCCAAGATTTCAATTTGATAAAAATAAGATATCTACTCTCCCTGTGTGGGTTCGCCTTCATGGCTTGCCTTTTCCATTGTGGTCCAAGCAAGGGCTAAGCCTTGCAGCAAGCATGGTTGGCCGTCCACTATCATGCGATGAGCTCACTTATAATTGCACTAGGCTGGAGTATGCTCGGTTATGTGTTGAAGTAGATGCTGCTATGCCATTTGTGCACAGCTTTGAGATTGACAACCCTCTCACTATTGCTCCAATCACTGTCACAGTTGAATATGAATGGAAACCAACAAGCTGTGATCAATGCAAGGTATTCGGTCACGCATGTAAACTTCCAACTCCCCCCATTCCAGAGGCCAAAGATAACCTTCCTACAGCCCCCAATACAATCACAACCGTTTACCAACCCATCACAACCATCATCCCACCTCAAACATCACCTGCCCCTGAACCTACACCACCAGTCCACAACCCAGACCTTCACTGTAATCCTCCTTCGCCAAAGCTACCCACACCAGTACCACAAACACATTCCATTACCCCTCAACCACAAGTCCAACCGTTACCATTACCTACTACAAACATAGCCATACCAACAGATATGGAGGATTGTGACTCCAGCCAAGACTCTGGTAATGAACCTCTAGACATTCAGCCTCATCACATCAGCACTTTGCATGCCACTATCTGTTTGGAAAGTAAGATGGATTCACTACGTAGCACTAGTGAATCATCCTTTGTTGGAAATGATGCTTCAGTTGAGGCTTCAACCTTTGCTATCCCCACTAATGCAGACCCTATGCAATCCCCTGTTCCCTCACCCACCACTACTAGGAAAAAGAAAGGGGGCAGGAAAAAAAAAGAGACTCGGGGCCGCTAGTCTCTTCCTTTTGGTTACCTTATCATTTGAATAAATGTTCATAGTTGGCACTTGGAACATATGGGGTCTCAATGGCTCCCAAAAGCAAAAACATGTCCGGGACTGGACACACAAAAATAATTTAGATATCTTTGGCATTCTGGAAACTAAGATTGGTGCTGCCAATCTGGATTCCATTAAAACCAAGCTCTCCCCTTCTCATTGGCAATTCCATTCTAATATCTCTTCCTCATCAACTTGTCGTATTCTAGTCGGCTGGAATACACAAAAACTTCACCTCAACTATCTTCATTCAGCTCCACAGTGGTTAACATGTGTAGCAACCTTACTAAATAACCCTACTCCTATCCACCTTACATTTGTTTATGGCCATAATACACCAGCCGAAAGACATTCTCTCTGGAGATACATTACACAGGAGAGCTCACGACTCAGTTGCACTCCTTGGCTTCTTCTGGGAGATTTCAATGCCATAATGCAAGTGGGAGACCGTTCAGGGGGGACACTAATTGGCCAAGTCACCAGAACGACTTCAGCGCATGCATCACTCAATCAGCTCTCCTGCATGTTCCTTATGATGGGCTGAAGTATACATGGCACAATGGCCAACATGGGTTTAGCGTTTAGGGTTTAGGGTTTTAGGGTTTTGGGTTTTAGAGTTTAGGGTTTAGGGTTTTAGGGTTTAGGGTTTTAGGGTTTAGGGTTTGGGGTTTGGGGTTTGGGGTTTGGGGTTTGGGGTTTGGGGTTTGGGTTTGGGTTTGGGTTCGGGGTTTCGGGGGTTTCGGGGTTTCGGGGGTTCGGGGGTTCGGGGGTTCGGGGGTTTAGGGTTCAGGGTTTCGGGTTTAGGGTTCAGGGTTCAGGGTTGAGGGTTGAGGGTTGAGGGTTGAGGGTTGAGGGTTGAGGGTTGAGGGTTCGGGGTTCGGGGTTCGGGGTTCGGGGTTCGGGGTTCGGGGTTCGGGGTTCGGGGTTCGGGGTTGAGGGTTTAGGGTTTAGGTGGGAGATCAACTTCACTATGGTTTGACTATTGGTTACCGGATGGTAAACGTCTAATTGACATGTTCTCTATGAGAACACTCACATCAACAGGATTACCATGGACAGCCAGGGTATCTGATATTATAAATGGTGATCAATGGCAATTTCCAGATACTGCACCAATCCTACAGTCCACATGGAGCGCAATCAATTTCTACCCCAACTCTAACAGCAAGGATCATTATGTATGGACCGGACATCCCTCAGGAACTTTCACTGTTGCTTCTGCTTGGGAACTCTTACGTGATAGAAAGCCTGCTAATAACATGCATAATCTGCTATGGTACAAAGGTTATATTCCACGCCAATCATTCATTCTATGGCTAGCCTCACAAGGTCGACTAAGCACAATGGACAGATTGCACATGATTGGCATAATAAGTAGCAACACATGCATGCTCTGTGATAATCACATTGAATCACATGATCATCTTTTCTTCCAGTGTTCCTACTCAACATTTGTTTTGGAAAACTGTCTGCAACAAAGCTCTTGTTCACTGGCCACCCACATCTTGGGATCATCTCCTGCATTGGTCTTCAGTCACATATACAAAAAAGAATGACATTACTCATTTGATAGCTAGACTACTCCTCTCTACAACTGTCTATTTTATCTGGCACGAAAGAAACAACAGGGTCTTCAACAATGCCTTTCAACCCCCTTCAGCAACAGTTGATGCGATTCTCCAAAGAATTCGCATACATATCACAAACATGAACTATGAGGGGACCTGCCCTTCTATTATCCAGGACATATGGGGTCTCAATTTGGCAACCTAACAATTGGCTTCAGGTTACAGAAGATGCAGGTTCAAAGCCACGAACTCTCGGCCAGCAATTAAGCCTCACCAACTGTTCACGTAAAAACTTGCATGGTTTCTTTATTTTTCTTTTCTTTGTAACGGAGAGCGAGAATTAATTACATGACACTGTTCACGCAGTAGCCATGCATTAATCTTCCTATTCTTTTGGTTTTATTATTTGAAATATTTCTAGGCCCATCCGGCAAAGAATTTCAATTTCTCTTGGGGTATGCCCCTCGTACTAATGTAGAGAATTTTCTTTTCTTTTTTATATATATACATCTTAAATTTTCCAAAAAAAAAAAGTTTAGGGTTTAGGGTTTAGGGTTTAGGGTTTAGGGTTTAGGGTTTAGGGAGAGGAGGAAAAACATGAAGAAACAATGGCTGCCACAGGCGAAAAAAGCTCTCTAGCTTGCCGGCCTGAGATCTACACCGTCAGCCATTATTTCCATCTCTTCAACCTTGGAACACGTTCCCCTTACCTATCTTCCACTTTTCACCGAACACTTTTTCTAAAAAATATATCTATATACAGCATCACCGTCCCTCATATCCCAACTTTTTCTTTTTTTTTCAGCCACCCTTCACCAAAGCTACGTTCATTGCCTTTTGCACCTGACTGCCTCCACCACATACCAATTAAACACAAACATGATTCCCCCTAAGACTAAACCAAACCCCAAGGCTACTGACCAAACATCATGGGCTGATAGAGTTAGGATTTCGGACTCCAGCACTCGTTTCACCCTTGACAATCTTCCTCGTCAACCTGTTGGGCACCGCCTAAAGGTATCTGAGGCAATGTTGATGGAGAATTCTAGCCAGTGGAATCGATGCATGGTTGGATTTTTTCCGGGCTACAAAATGCCATACCATGCTGTCAATAAAATTGCCTCTCGGGTGTGGAAACAATGTGGTTTAGAGCATGTCACAGCAACAGCTAATGGCTTTATGATTTTCAGATTCAATACTGAGGAGAATATGCATGCAGTGCTGGAAAAAGGTCCATGGATGTTCGGTGGTAAGAATATCATTCTGCAACAATGGCATCCCCGATTCCAGTTTGACAAAAATAAAATCTCTACTCTCCCAGTGTGGATTCGGCTACATGGTCTGCCTTTTCCCCTTTGGTCTAAGCAGGGGCTGAGTTTGGCTGCCAGCATGATTGGTCGCCCTTTATCTTGTGATGAGCAAACCTACAATTGTACACGGTTGGAGTATGCCAGGGTGTGTGTTGAGATTGATGCTACTCTTCCCTATGTCCAAGACTTTGAAATAGACAGTCCCTTATCAGCTGAACCAATCACAGTGACTGTAGAATACGAGTGGAAGCCTTCTCGCTGTGACAAATGCAACGTCTTTGGCCATTCCTGCCAGCCAGCTACAATTGACAAAGGCAAAGGCATATCAGATTTTCAAACCCTGCCCAATTCTACACCAGAACCACCCACCAACCAACCCTTGCCTATCCCAACAGATCCTTCCCCAATCAGTGATGACCCAACATCCAGCAATACCTCTCCGCCCACCATACAATGCCCTCAACCACAAATGACCATCATCACTGAACCAAATCCAGTTGCCCCCACCACAAGCAACCCAACTTCTCCCACGACCCTATATTCCAATTCACCTTTGGCATCTCAACAAACCATACACACCATTCCCCCCCCACCAGATGATAACCAACCTAATCAGCCAGACTTACCTGTACCAAATGGCAACAATCCTGAATCAGGTAATGATCCCATCAACACCCACACTTCTCTACTTCCTAATGCCATGGACACTGCACCTTGTCAAGAGAGTAGAATGGATTCATTGGCAACAACTAGTGAAAGTTCACATACAGCTGCTGAAGCTATAGTTGAGACATCCTCTGCCTTTATTGCTACCCATGATTCATCCCCCACTTCTTCCCCGAAAACAGTTCGGAAAAAGAAAGGGGGTAGGAAACGAAAGGATGCCAGAGGCATCTAATGGTTTGATGTTCTACCTTTCCTTTATTTTTATGTTTAATATAGGTAGCTGGAATACATGGGGTCTTAATAGCCTCCAAAAACAACACACTGTCCATCATTGGACGCAAAAAAATAACCTTGACATTATTGGTTTACTTGAAACAAAGATTGAAATATCCAATTTAGCTGCAACCCAAGCTAACTTGGCCCCCTCATGCTGGCAGTATATCTCCAACATTCATCATACCACTCACTGCCGTATCTTAGTAGGCTGGAATTCACACAAGCTTAACCTCATCTATGAAGATTCTTCCCCTCAATGGCTTTCTTGTAAAGTCACTACCCCATCATCCACTCTACCCCTCAAAATCACCTTCATTTATGGCCACAACACTCCATCAGAAAGAACACTACTATGGCATCATCTATGCCAAGAAAGCAGCCGAAACGTTGGAATCCCATGGATTGTTATGGGGGATTTCAATGCCATCTTGACTCCTGATGACAGAATAGGAGGAGACACAAACTGGTATCGACATCAAGATGAATTCTCCAACTGCGTCCGTCAATCTGAACTCATCAAACTACCATACTCTGGCATCAAGTTTACATGGCAAAATGGACAACATGGTGATCATACTATACAAAAAAAGCTAGACTGGATATTTGGGAACCATTGCTTACTTTCAACTTGGCCAGCAGCTCATTCTGTTTTCCAGCCCCGACACATCTCTGATCATAGTGCCATGCTACTTCATCTTCAGACCGACAGCTATAAAAGACAGGTACCTTTCAAATTTTTGAATTTATGGGCTGACCGTGAAGATTTTCTTCCCACTGTTAGTTCCTCATGGAAGACACACATCAATGGTAATCCAATGTATCAACTTACCACCAAGCTCCGCATCCTAAAGCTTGAGCTAAAGAAACTTCACAAGCAGAATTCCTCCCATATTACAAGCAGAGTTTCACAAGCAAAAGATGCATGGAATGTTGCTCAGACTATCCTTGATGCCAACCCAACCTCATCTTCAGCACGAATAACAGAAAGAGAACTAGCACATCAATACATGCACTTATGTAAAGATGAGGAATCGTTCTTTCAACAAAGGTCCAGGATTCAATGGCTTCAACTAGGTGACAGGAATACAAAGTTTTTTCATAAATCTTTACTTCATCGGCAGGTCAGAAATAAAATACATCATCTCATGGATAATGAAGGCAATATCATCAATGATCAACAGAAGATGAGTCAAATGGCAGTATCTTTTTTTGAGCAACTTCTTTCAACACCGCAGCCTCCATTCATAGATGACATTGCAATGCTATATCCAAACACTATCTCGGATGCATCCATAACAGCAATGCTACTGCCTCTTACTAATGACGAAATCAAGGCTGCCCTATTTTCAATCCCTGACAGCAAAGCCCCCGGACCAGATGGATATAATTCTTTCTTTTTCAAGAAATGTTGGTCCATTGTTGGCTCTGATTTCCTTGCTGCAACCAGGTATTTCTTCACCAACAACACCCTGCCTAGATGTGTCAATGCTACTAGAGTTGCACTTGTGCCTAAGGTTGAAAATCCATCCTGCATGAATGATTTTCGTCCTATCTCTTGCTGTAACGTTCTATACAAATGCATCTCCAAGATTATTGTCTCCAGGTTAAAGAATGCTTTAGATGAGGTTATTGGCCATTCACAATCAGCTTTCCTACCGGGCCGCAATATATCAGATGCTATCCTACTCACACAGGAGCTTATGCACAATTCCCATCTAAACAATGGCCCTGCCAACTGTGCCTTAAAAATTGACCTGCGAAAAGCTTTTGATACCGTGAGCTGGGAATTCATCTTAGCTGGTTTACAGGCAATTGGAATTCCACAATGCATGCTCACCTGGATCAAATTATGCATCTCTACAGCTCATTACACCATCAATATGAATGGTGAGTTGCACGGCTTTTTCAAATCAACCAGAGGACTTCGACAGGGTGACCCTTTATCGCCATACCTATTTGTTTTAGCCATGGAAGGATTGGGAGGCATACTGCGTAATGGCACACAGAACTCAAACTTCAAATATCACGGCCTTTGTAAATCTACCTCAATCACTCATTTAAGCTTTGCAGATGATCTAATGTTGTTCTGCAATGCAGATACAACATCAATTGGGATACTTAAATCCTGTTTGGACAAATTTTCGCAACTTTCAGGTCTCACCATCAACCGATCAAAAAGCTTCTTATATCTATCAGGAGTTACCAGTGAGCTTCAGCGTGATATTCAGCAGCAACTTGGATTTCAGCCGGGTACCCTTCCAGTTAAATATCTTGGGGTTCCTTTAATATCAACAAGACTCACCCATGCGGATTGTCTGCCACTTGTTGAACGAATCACCTCAAGAATTAAGTTATGGACATCCTCATCTCTTACATATGCAGGCCGACTACAACTGATCAAATCAGTCCTTTTTTCAATCCAAGTCTATTGGTCATCAATGTTCATCCTTCCATGTGCAACAATCAGGAAAATTGAAGGCATACTCTCTTCTTTCCTTTGGAAAGGTGTATCTCTTTCTTCTACAGGATCTAAAGTCTCATGGAACTCTGTCTGCTACCCATTGCAAGAAGGTGGTCTTGGAATCAAAAGTCTTAAAACATGGAATCAAGCAGCAACAATGAAACACATATGGAAGCTCTTTGCAGAAAAACAGTCGATTTGGGCTGCTTGGGTACATACCACCCACATTCGACAGCGATCATTTTGGAACATCAAGCTTCCATCAAATCCATCGTGGTCTTGGCGCAAGATACTGCAGAGTAGAGAATGGTGCAAGGGCTGGTTCATCACTTGCATTGGAGATGGGAGATCAACTTCACTATGGTTTGACTATTGGTTACCGGATGGTAAACGTCTAATTGACATGTTCTCTATGAGAACACTCACATCAACAGGATTACCATGGACAGCCAGGGTATCTGATATTATAAATGGTGATCAATGGCAATTTCCAGATACTGCACCAATCCTACAGTCCACATGGAGCGCAATCAATTTCTACCCCAACTCTAACAGCAAGGATCATTATGTATGGACCGGACATCCCTCAGGAACTTTCACTGTTGCTTCTGCTTGGGAACTCTTACGTGATAGAAAGCCTGCTAATAACATGCATAATCTGCTATGGTACAAAGGTTATATTCCACGCCAATCATTCATTCTATGGCTAGCCTCACAAGGTCGACTAAGCACAATGGACAGATTGCACATGATTGGCATAATAAGTAGCAACACATGCATGCTCTGTGATAATCACATTGAATCACATGATCATCTTTTCTTCCAGTGTTCCTACTCAACATTTGTTTGGAAAACTGTCTGCAACAAAGCTCTTGTTCACTGGCCACCCACATCTTGGGATCATCTCCTGCATTGGTCTTCAGTCACATATACAAAAAAGAATGACATTACTCATTTGATAGCTAGACTACTCCTCTCTACAACTGTCTATTTTATCTGGCACGAAAGAAACAACAGGGTCTTCAACAATGCCTTTCAACCCCCTTCAGCAACAGTTGATGCGATTCTCCAAAGAATTCGCATACATATCACAAACATGAACTATGAGGGGACCTGCCCTTCTATTATCCAGGACATATGGGGTCTCAATTTGGCAACCTAACAATTGGCTTCAGGTTACAGAAGATGCAGGTTCAAAGCCACGAACTCTCGGCCAGCAATTA